>NW_019522682.1:226995-234331 GCF_002814215.2 Seriola lalandi dorsalis
CTGAGGGGGGGGGAGGGAGGACACGTCGTGCTACAAGCAGATGTCACTGGGACCCGAACAGCAGGCAGGGGGGGACGCCGTGGGGAAAGAGATGTAGCGAGGGACCCACCCCTGCAGCCCAGCCTGGGGAGGAAGGAGAGTGGAGAGTTTCTCCAAACACTCCACCTCTGGTCCCCTTCCTCTCCTCACCTTGCAGCCTGGCTCCCCTCCTGCTCCCCCTTTTGACAGTACAATTAGGTAATTAGTCATCTCAGTGCTAATAACCTAATCATTACTTGTCTGTGTGTGTTTTCTCTCTATTTCAAAATCTGTGTCCTCCACAGGCAGTCCCCTGAGTCCTGACGTGGAGGTGCAGGGGCAGAGGAGGCGTACAATTACCTTTGTCTGGCTACTCCCCGTGGCACAGAGAGCGCTGAGGCTCTGATCCAGACCAAAGCAAAGGCCCTTTTTTAATGGAGACAGAGAGCCTGCTCTTTGGAGAGGGTCAAGATTGCTCTCACATCCATTAACACCAGAGCTATTTCATCACTGCCTCGTTCTGGCAGGCGGGATCTGTAGGGGGACTGTGATCAGCCTCCGTCGAGTGCAGACGCTGACATTTCCCCAGTTAGTGAAAGTGGCAATCGGGAGCCTCCGCTGTCAATGAGTCATCAAAGGGCTTGTTTGAGAACAGCTGTTGACGTCAGTGCACTGCCACAAGCATTAACCCTAGTTGAGAAGTGAAGTTTTTTTTTTTTTTTTTTGGATTGCTGATGATCCTTTCATCTGCATGGGCTACAGGCAGATCTCAAAGTTCACAGAAATGTTAACTGTCATCAAAAAGGGATCCTTTTCTGACAGCGTTTTTATCAGAATTTGGAAAGGTTGAGCAGAACAATGAATATTAATAAGTTGATTTTTGCATACTTCAGCATTTATTGCAAACCTCTCATACTTTACGTAGCTGCCCAACAAAAGCATACACATTAAAAGAAAAAAAAATAGTTTTGATCGTCCTGAAAACTACTGGATTCCTTTCATTTCTGGGCAGTATGAAACTCAATGTGGACAATGCATTATAGAGAATGCGTCCAACTTCTATGTCTGCTTTTTAAAAGTTTTGTTATCCGGGGGGTAAAGGATTGTTTTCAGACCAGGTCATGCTGACAAACCGAACTGTGCACTTTAGGATTAAGATTTATCCTTGAGAGATTTGACAAAAAAAATAAAAAATGGCCATGCTAGTAACAATTATACTGATGTGTAGCAGGTACAATGTTTACCATGTAGTTAAGTTTAGTGAGTTAGAATGCAAACATGTACAAAATAACACACAAATTTTGACTTGATGATGGTGTTAAAGGAAAAGTCAGGTTATCACCAATGGTATTACAATTCATCCTGAGGGGGGGCATGAATGTGTGCACCAAGTTTCAGGCTGTCCATCACATCGTTGTTGAGATATTTCAGCCTGGACCAAGTGACTGACATTACAAGCCACACCGCTAGCAAAGCTATAAAGATTGTTAACACAGGTCAAATGCGGTGTCATTTTAATAGTCAGCATTCAGAGACTTGAATTTTGAATTGAATCTTGAATTGTAATTTGATTTTGTAAATTTAAGACCTAACGACAAGGATAACACAAACTATAATAAAAAGGGACAATATTCACCGTTTTGGATTTTGTATCTCTTGAACACCAAAATGAACCAAAAGAGGACAAATATCTTTTTGGAAGGTTGTAAAAATATTCAAAATTTTAATAAAAATCTACTTTTGAAAACAATCAGCAGTAAGTTAATGTAAAGTAGCAAATGAGCTAAAACATCCTGAAACACTGGCACGGTCTTTCAGCTGACCTTTCCTAGAGTTTTAAATCAGAGGCACCGACAACATCTGCTCTTTTTCTTTAGGAATATTTTTCAAATCTCCACAGACTGCAAGTTTCCCAGCAGCACTGAAAAAAACTGCTTATCTTCGCCATGAAATCACCCTCATCCATTCCTCATAATCTAGTCTCATGTTTTTGGTTTGTGGAGTTTGGATCCCCCGCTGTGCTCGCAGCGACAGCCGTCGTGTCATCCTCTTTATTATTCAGATTTCTTGGAGCCAAACAGCTGTTTTGCATGGCAGATTGAATCAGAGCTTGTCCTCACTCACGACACTCAGGTGACAGATTGAAGGACTGAGGTCTTGAATTATGGCGCAGCCAGAAACACAAGCTGCTGTTGAAGACTAACTGATATTGTAATCCTGATATTGTAATCCCCAGTGCACCACTGCGATGGACTCTAGCCTTTAAGTGTACTGTGGGGTTGTTAGTCTGAAATCTTCACATAGTGTACATCCATACTTGTATATAAATTAAGTTTTACAATGAATAAAACATCTAGACTTCATGTTCAGGGATTTTTAACTACGGAGACAGGCGTCAAAGCGAAAGAGAGAGAAAATTAATCGTTGCAGCCAGCAACCATTTCTCCTCTGGAACAAACTGCTGCAAATGGATTTCACGAGCAAGTGCGTGGTAGGCAGCAGCCTTTATTAGACGGAGCTGAATGCATTGCTTTAGCTTGATAGCGAAGTTGGTGCACTTTATCACAGTCCGGTTAATGAAAGATAACTTCCCTGTGTCTGCGGGAAGCGAGTCCGGCACCACAACCCCCATGCATTTTTTATCAGCCGCAATTACTCAGAGCTTGTTGATATTTCCCCATTCGTTTCATTTGGGAACATTTGCATCAGCTAACCAGAGGCCTGCTGTAGGGCTAACCGAGCTGTGCTGCAGTAAATTATAGGTCTCCAACTGTCCAACAACATAGTGGAGGATTTGCTAATGGCCAGGCTGCAGCAGGAGAGGTCAGCCGGTTCCTTTTGACGTCTGGTCTGTTGTCAACTCTCCTGGCAGCCTGGTTTATCCAGTCCAACAATTTCTGGGTCATAACTTGTGAATGTCAGCTCTATATGCTGCAACCTGACTGGATGATGTGATAATAGCAACACGCAGGAGGTACTGTTTTAGGCTCTGTACAGCTGCTTGTTTGTTAGTATATCAAAAACTACTCAACAGAGGAGAGGCGTGAGGTATGTGAAGATTCTCCCCGTCCCTCCCCCTGTTTCTTGCTCAAGTTCCACAAAGTCCAGAATATCGACATGTGGCCCGGGGGAGCTTAAGATTAGTCCTGCACGATATGAGGAAAATTTGCGATGTGCAATGACACTGTTCAATACTGCCATGACAATATGACTTGCGATAGATAAACAAATACTGAAGTTTGCATATACAGTTTTGCTGAGTGAAGCTGAATGAAGAACACAGGCAAAGGTCACTATCGGTCATCTCCTCCGTGCTCCTCCCTCTGCTGGGGACAATCCACTCTACCTCCTGATATCATCAGATTTCATTCTGTTTAAAACACTTTCATCCAGTTTCATATTTGGACAATAAAATAACTGAATGAGCCAAAAGTCGTACAATTTATCGCAAAATTAATTTAGTTGCAATTAATGAATTGTTGTAGTTAATGAATTACGTTGCTGCAACATAATTTACGTGGCACGTTTGCACAATTTATATTTTTACAAAGCCCTGACATTCTTAGACATCATATAGGTTGTCTCTCAAAACCATAGCTGTCATCAACTACTCAGTTTATCTATTATATACAGCTCAAGAATCAGACATTTACAGGACTGTGTAACCTTGTAAGAGGTTCCTCTATATGTATCCCCAATTTTCTATGCTTATGTTGCAAAATGAGCTCATGTAAAACAGTGGTTTCCCACCTTGGGGTCAGGACACCAACAAGGGGTTAAAGAGTAATTATTTAAGAAGCATGATTAACAGGATAGGACAAGAGAACAAACCATCCTTCCACACAAAATAAAGTTTTCTGTCTTGTGAATTACTGGATAGTTTGATCTTTTCAGGTCTCTAAAAATTATTCTGAAATATGCAGTATTTAAATATATATAATATATGAAAACACTGACAAAGAAACACAAGCCAAACAAGTCAAAACCACTGCCTGAAGAGCTGTGTGACTGTATTCTCTGTTTCTGTGCAGTACTTCACATTCTCTCATCACTCTTAATTAGCTGCAGTTCTGCTCCATTAATGCTGCAGAAGTGAGGCAGAGATGAAGGGATGAATATCAGTATCTCCCTGACAGGACAGATCAGAGCTGATTGACAGGCAGACTTCTACCCCGATCAAGGTGCAGAGACCAGGGCGGATGCTTCCTGGTGTTTCAGATTTGTTGTAATTGACAGGTGCAGAGACGTTCGGGGGTCCTGGTGGAGCTCGGCGCCGTTTATGCAGATTAACACGTCAAAAGTACAAATGAATAAATAAACTGGTAAGCACGAATCAGGCATTTAGCCTGAGGGGATGCCATCATTACCAGATTAAACAAAGTGACTAATCACAAAAACAATCCGCTTCAGAAGTAGAGGAAGTCAATAGACGCCAAAGCTTGGGGGTAAAAAGCTAAGTCATCCTAATTATTCAGTTAGAGCCAAACAAAGTATTCATAATTAACAGAGCAATGACAGATAATATTTTTATTTTCTAACACATACTGTAGTTTTGATTAAAGAGAATGTGCTCACCTAGCTACGTTATCTACATGACATACATACATACAGCAGAGTCAGATATTTTTTGACGATGGAAATTTTAAAATTCAAACTAAAAATGAGCTTTGAGGACGGGATCACGGGGATGGCAGAAATTCCCAAAGCAGCAAGGCAGCATGGGTACCTGAGGCAGAGGCCTTGTGGGAATACTTTGGGTCAGTATGAAGAAGAAGGTGAAATAAGAGGTAACGAACAAACGGCGACCACGCAAGGTGTTTTGACACTAAAAAGAAAATCCTTTTTCCTTTGAAACCCAAATGAGCTGATGCGAAATCCTCCTCCAAACACACAACCAAGCCACTGCCCATGAATCCAATCCTTAGATGTCTGAGTTTGAACCAGAAACTGATGTTTTTTCATGATGTTTTTTTTTTTTTTAATATATCACCGAACTGACCAGAGCAGCCATAACCTCAGCTTGAACTTCCTTCATGTCTGGACACAACTCAGCTGTAAACACATCACTTCTCTTAAATTGGTCTAAAAGCGCCCCTGGTTTTCAGACTTCCCTCTACGCGCCACGGACACAAGCCTCCTTTGACCTTCACACCAAGCTGCGGCCTGAACCTCGGCTATTGATTTTTCTAACTATCTGTTTACTCCTCGTCTGCACACTTTCCCAGCTGCTTGGAGAGCATCGTTTGCCCCGAGGCGATCAGCAGGGCTCAGCTTGTTCCAGTCTTTGATCATCGTTCAGCCAGCGGATTAACATATGCACACTCTCTTCCTCTCTTTGTCGCTGAGCTTGATAATAAATCTACGGCCCTCCTCTATCTCTCTCTCCTCCCTCTCTCTCGCTCCAATATGGGACAAGCCATGAATCAATCACCCCGCTTTACGCCTCGTGTCGGACATGGATGCAAATCACAGAAGGATCTGTGGGTAAAGCTCTGCTTATTAAAACCCGATGCCTGACTCATTACAACCCGCTCATGCACATGCATGTCGCCAAGATGAACAGCAGGTACCACGCGTGAAATACAGCAACATTGGTGGAGATAAAACAGACAGACGAGATTAGCCGATTTCTGCAACTATTATCTCAATGGAGGCCAAAACTAAGCCTCACCCACTTTGCCAAAACTAAAAGAGAATCGAAAGCTAATGAAGTTAATTACCGCGTCATTGTGGGAGGTTACAGCCTCATCTAAAAGAGGCTTAATCTGAGGGAAACTGCAGTGCAGAGGCTCGCCTTCGTACCTGCCCTCGCTGTGCAGTAAGTGTACTAATTAAGGTTGGTTTGAGCCTACAACCACCCCGGTTAGCTCACTTAAAGGGCCAGGGCTTCTGGGGTTTAGAACAACATTCATAAGGACTCTGCAAGTAGGACACTGAGTAAATGTGTGTGAGACCAAGCAGGAAAAAGAAAAAGTGCTTGTATTTCTAGGTAGACAAGTGACTTTTTTTCTTAAAAAGCAACGTATGTGGTTTCTCTAATGGCCACTGTTGAGACACGCCCTCGCTCCCTGTTGCCTTTCTTATTTATTACGACCTAATTATATCAGTGTGTCGGCTAACGTAACCAGCTCCTTGCCCTAAATGCCACAATGCTCTCGTGGCTGAGCTTGTACTTGCAGACCTTATGTTTCCAAGCCGTGTACCATTTAACCACGGCTTCTCGAGGCACACGGGGTTGTTTAGCCTGCACTTTTTTCCCGCTCATCCTATCAAGAATGCAACGGACGAGGCAAAGGAGCACATGCGGTGAATAAAAATACAGTAGCAACATGAGCTCAGGACTGGCAGGGGGAGGAGGAGTGAGTTTGGACGAGTTTCCCTCCTCATCATCAGCGTGTCGGCCTGAGCAGGCCTGCAAGGTGCTGGAGCTGGGGCCCTATTAAAAAACCGAAGCCCAGCTTGCTGGAAAAGATCCGTCCTCTCACCTCAGAAAACAACAACCCTGCTCGCCCCGACAGCGAGACAATCAGCCGTGCACTGCTCAGGGTGAGGCAGCGGTGACCCGGCGTGCCGGGATGAGGCCGGTTCTACACACTGATGAGCGCTTTCACAGACATCTAACGGGGGCGCCGCAGACCTCCTCACGACCTGCCTGTGCTGCCTTGTCTCCTGCTCTCTGCTTTTATTTGAGGTTGATACAGGCAGACGGATCGGCAAATATCGATCACGGTGTGCTTGGTAAAATTCTCCCTCCAGGTTTGAGAGGTGATTACAGGCCCTGGACCCAGCTGATGCAGACTGGGTGCGTGTATGTGTGCACATTTATGTTTTTCCTACCCCACCTGTCAGGCAGGCTGAGGAGAGCAGCCCTATATTCTTTGGTTCGAGTGTCTCCAATCATCTGCAGAAGAGAGACATCTTTAAAAAAAAACATCCAGACAGACAGGCAGGCAGGCAGGCACACTGTACAACACAGAAAATAGGTTATAAAGCGCGGAGAATAATGCATGTGAATCCTAATCATCGAAATTCAAATGATTTGGATGCATCCCCAACCAGCCCTCCTCTCCTTGTCTGCCTTCTGTCGAGGCCTCAGAACTCACCAATAGGATCGGAGGGAAACAGGCTGCAGATTCAGAGGGTTTGCATTAGGAATGGCCCGTTATTAATTAAGCTTGTGGGGAAGAGTTTTTTGACAGCGGCTCCCGAGGCGGCAAGCGGTGTGGATCTTGGCGCTGACCTGGCCCAGCAGGGGTAGGAGCTGTGTCTTTGAGGTGGTGGTGGTGTGGAGTGGGGGTAGAATGGGTGGTGGGCGGGA
>NW_019522682.1:234351-246136 GCF_002814215.2 Seriola lalandi dorsalis
TGGGGTGGGGGGTGGGCTGGCTTCATGCCGACAGCCAAGCCTGCCACGTCTGCGTGCCCGCTTTGAAGTGTCACCTTGAGGGAAGAGCCGATGGCCGGGAAGCCAGGAGGGCGGGAGCCGCGGAGAGGAGTGGCACGGTTGGCATTGCCAGACATGGCGCTTTAATATTGCATGGGCTCCCGTCCATCTCTGTACACACTCAGGACATTCCTTCTGCTTGATTTAGTTTGAAAGTAGATCTTTGTTTTTTTTTTTTTTCCTTTCCCCTCCTCTCTCGCCTTGCTATGGCTCAACACCTGCGCTGGGTTTGTGCTCATTCTTGCCTGAACAAATGTCAAGCTATGCAGTCAGAGGAACTTTAACAACTCTCTGCATTATGAAACCTGACAGTGTTGCATTTGGCCTGCTGAGTTGATTCATATGGCTTCTTATGCGTATTAAATCATTACACTGCAAAAACCATCTCCAGCTTATCAAGTCAGAGAGAAATACTTTTACATTTTCTGTAAAAAATTTAAATTTTCTTGGAACAAGTGAAAAACTCCGGCAGTGCAGTGAGAATATTTAAACACTTCCATTAGAAAGCAACCTAATTCAAGACGCTTCCAGAAATGACTGACTGTATCTTGGAGCCAGATTGCACACTCAAGAACGCATAACAGAAATGTCTGTTTACGTCCCTGTGTTGAACGTAGAAAGTGAAACTCTGTAGAATTAAAATAATTGGCCTTTGACTGTAGTTGCAACCACAACTCTCTTTTTCCCTTCTACCTTCACGTAACTTGAAACAACAGAGAATAAGTTTGCTCCATGGGCATCAAGGAAAATGAAATCTGCTTTTAGAAAATGCATGAGACAAGTTAGTCTGCATTGGAAACTGACAGACTTTCCTCACTTGAAATAATAACAACGTGAGGGCTCTGGTAAAAATAAATTGCTTAGAAGCAGTTTATGATCATCTTTAAATCGATAATCATGCGCCTTATGGCCGGCTTTCTGCAAAATCTAAGTAATATCCGCTCTAGTGCTGCTAATTGCTAATGCTGCTTTCATCAGTTCCTCAAATGGCATCTTCTTTTACGAGAAAAGGAAACCATATCACTGGGGACTGCACTTAAACTTTTACTATTTCTCTCCAGTCGTGCTGTGTTTGCCTGACCTGCTGCCAGCACAGTTACACAGCGCGGCAGAGAATCAAACATGGCGTTAGTTTGAGGAGTTTATCAACAGAGGCTGCAAAAAGGAGGTGTTTTGAAGTGAGGAAAAACGTATTTAAAAAAAAAAAAAAAAAAAAACACTCACACTGCACGCACTTTCTACCCACTTTAACAACCGTCCCAGTTCACAAATAGCAGTTTTAACTCCCCTGATTAGCACTGACATCTGCAGGCTTTCATCTCTCCCTCCATCTTGTTTTTTTAATCAGATTAACCCAAACGGGCATCCTTTAATGGCCTCTTTTTTAGAAAAGCTGAAAGAGGAGAGATAATTAAAATAATTAAACCGCTGGGACCGGTCTGTGCACGCTCATCTTTTCTTCTTGCCTTTAAGTTTTGATTCTGCCTTGCTTACTGATTCAAGCAGCACAGAGAGAGAAAGACTCATCATCCTCACTTAATTGCTTTAAGTTGACTCTCGGAGGTCCAATTTTTCCCTCCAAAACCAACAGCCAATGTAGGATCTGATCTTTAGGTGCATGTCAGCCATCTAAATGTGGAAGCAGAGGGGGGAGGGCACGTTTCTAAACAGCCTTTATGGAGCATATTTATTTAGTCAGTGAGTGTATTTTGCATAAGGCCGAAGATAAAAAAAAAAAAAAAAAAAGCAGGGAAAAAAGTATCCTCTTTAATGATTATTTATTCATGGACTTTTAAGCTTTTAATGAGGACAAATGAAGCCGTTTTCCAGAGTGTCAGTATGTAGTATGCTTACCAAAAATATTCTTGTTTAGCATTTTCTTTTGCACTGTGTCCATAAGGAATAAACACTAACATTTAAATATAACTAGGATTTTGGAGCGAGACTTTAAGCGATCAGTTTATCTTGATCTTGCATGAATAGAAAATTTCCTGCAAGTTTTGATCAGACTCTGTGGTGATGATGATGATGATGATGATGATTTATTAATTTTCAGTAATCCTTGTACTTGAAGCTAAATTGATGAAATGTAATTGATGACCATTGAATTAACAAAAAAAAAAAAAGCAGTTTACCAGGGTTTGGATGCTTTTCAGAATAAAACTGTTGAACTTCTTTCAAACTAAAACACACACAGCAACTTTATCAATCAATGACCTCCTGAACCTGACAAATATATGCTCACTCATATCAATTATTCACTCCTATGTAATTTATTCTCATTGATATGCACACATGTGTCGTATGTTTGTACCTCGTAACTTCTACACTGACAACCCGAGGAAAAAAAAAAGTAGGCTATACGCACCATCTGAGTTATATTTTGCATTATAGGTGTACATATCTTGAATATTATAATTACACGTCTTCAGATGAATTCAAACTTTACTTCCTGTCAAAAAGAATCTAATGAATTCTTGCATGAGGATTTTACCAAGAGCAAGAGCCCCGACATCCTCCTCAGAGTGCAGCCCCGAACTTTACACAAGCTCGGATGTCTCTTTCCCCCCTCATACACTTTCACTTCATTCAGATCATTTTCACAGGGCTTCAAGTTGGCACAAAAAAAGGGAAGAATCCCTTTGCTGGAAATACTTAAGATTTATATTTAAACTTTCATGGAATCTTTGAGAACATTGAGGAGCAATTTCACATTTGCACTGACATCTAATTTCTCAAGTAGAGTCTGAAATCACAAATTGCCAAGGATTCCCTATGTGCCCAATTATCCTGCATCAATTTCCTTGACCCTGCGGAATGCTGGTAAATTAATCATACCACTTTTTCTATTTTTTTTTTTCCTGTCTTTTTTTTTCTTGAAATACATATGCACACGTTTGATAAACTAATCATACTTGGTCGGTTATGCTCACAAAAAATGATTCAGTCCCGGAAGCGGGATGAGAGTTAGCAGCGGGGCCGAGGGAATTGGGAGATGATAAAACACACACAGTCGCATATGCACATCCACAAACAACAAGGACAAACACACACGCAAGGAAAATTCATACACAAAAATCACAAAATACTTAGTGTAAACCTGCAAAGTTTCACATTTTGAGCTTTTTTCTATTTCCATATTTGCATAATTAAATATTAAATATATTTAAATACATTTGTAGAATTAAAATAAATTCACAAGTTAATGAGACAGATTTAATTGTATAACTCAATATGGATGAACATGTGTTTCACCATAATATTTCTGCTTTTAGCTTTCTTTATGATTTTGCAACGGTCTAGAGTCAGATATATTTTCCTACAGCGTAAAATCAAGTAAAGTGAAATGCTAAAGACAAAATAAGCAGACTGGGGGGTGGGGGTCACATATTGGAAATGCTGATCAATATGACCAATATATATGACTGCTGCCATATATTGACCTTAACAGCACTGATAACAGCCTAAGGATCTGAATCATCTTCAATCATCAACTGTGTAACACCATATTTACCAGCCTACCTTACCTGTTGATCCCAACATGGCTGCAGAGGCTGGTGTTAGTTTTTGGAGCAACAGTGTCCTCTAGTGGAAACAGGGAAACAAACAGAAGAATAAAAGTAAACACAAACAACATGGAAACAGGGACACCTACAGTATCTCGGAAATTAAAATTACCACAGAAATGTACTCGCCTGCTTTTTGGAAAGAGCAGAAGCCCTGGGTTATTCTAGAAATGACAAACAATAAACTTTAGGTAAGAAATAAAAATGAGGTTATAAATTGCTAAAGAAAACATTTAAGCACAACTGTTTTCGTTATAAGACGCTGTAAACTTTAACTTGAAAAAACATTTACCATAAAAGACCCTAACCAAGCTGGTAAATGTAATATTTTACCTCTGAAGTGATAACAACAGTTCAACAGTTTGCAGTCCAGACACACCTGTGAGCACACCTGTACCATCACCACCACGCAATTCTTTATAACACTAATAAATGGACTTAAAATCATTTCAGCATTGTGGGATCTAGCGCCCTTGCTATATTTAGTTTAGCTAAACCGAATCGTTGAATTTGAGAACATAAACATTTAGACTCACACTCACTTGTGTAGGAATAGTTGGACATTTGGGAAATACCTTTATTCACCTTCTTGGCCGTTGCCCAGACTTGGTTGAGCAAGAGTCAGAGGAAATATGGCTAACCTTGTTTTTGAAACGGTGGGGAAAAGGAAACAGCTAGCACGGCTCTGTACGCAGTTTTTTTTTTTTTTTTTTAAATCCACTTACGAGCACGAGACTTCCGGAAGTTAACGCGCCTTGCCAGTAAATAATAAGGCACATAATGTCCCGTACAACCACGACGTGTCCTTTGTACACTTGTCATTTCCTTTTTGAAACAAGTCATAATCTAGAGAGATGTTGATGTTGTTCCCTTTTGACAGTCAAACTAGCTGTGTTTTGCTTCTAGTTGTGTGCTAAGCTAAGCTAAGCTAAGCGCTTTCTCTGCTCCAGCTTTATGTACGTAAGAAGGAGAAAGAAACAAAGTGAACTAAGTTGTCTAAGGACCTTACATTCGGCGGGAATAAGAAAGCAAAACTCAAGAATTGTAGTGCAAAACATTGAAGACGATCTTTATTGTTCACAGTTAAACACAAGCCACTGCTTTAAGAACTTCCTTTTTTGCCATTTTGTCCCAGATTCTCCAGCTCCGGTCAGAGTCCTGGTTTCTTCAGTTTGTGCTGATTGTACCTTCTGTCTTGGTTTGCTGTAGTTACTACGGTTGGCATTTAAAGTGGATTGTTGAACATGCTTTAGATAGCGAGGCAGAAGGAAATGACAGCAGGAGTTCCCGGTGGACAACAGGATTTAGATGACTTTCAAAAGCAGAATTTACTTCTAATGCTTAAGAAGAAAGGAGGATATTCCGTTTTTATCAGACCACCAGGGAGGAAAACCTATTGGACATTTTTGGTTTTCCACACTGCACGCAACAGCTGAGCCCAACATGAGTAACAACACTTCTGTTTAGATATTTGAATTATGCCGAACCACAAATGTTTTCATGGCACTTCCAAAATGGTCAGCTGGTAGTCTGTAACAAAGAAATGTTGATCTTTGTAGCTTGGGCTTGTGTCATTTGCCAGGTCTGTTTCAAATTTAGCATATGTACTTGAGAGTACACTTCATGGCTGAATTAAAAAGCACAGGTACAACAGAATGTGGAATTTATAAAAATGCATAAAATTTCATCAGTTCCTAAATTTCATACATTTCCCTCGTTGCATCATCACTGAAATACGAGAATCAACATGACTCCATCACCTACACTCTCGCACACTCGCAAACCAAAACACATTCGTCCTCTGACATACTTTGGACAAAAACTCAAGGGAGTTTTGTATGGAAATGTTAGTCTTCCAAATCAGCCCAGCAACAATAAGGTCACACTCCCAAGGTTTCCCCGGAATGATCCAAACATCTCTACGCACTGATCGCTTCCATCGCTCTGATGTAACACTTGCTCAAATACTCGCTCGACATGAATCAAAAAAAATAATATTTCGGTCCGTGGTCAGTGCCAAAGCACGCCTAACAGATGATCGAGACAAATGTAACATCTCCTGCTCTCCTGGTGTTTCATGTCTGATTTTATCTGAGGTGGTGCCTTTTAAATTTTTAAATTCTCAGTTCGCTTGTGCCCAGTGGTATCGACCACAGCAGATGATTTAAGTTTTATTTGTCCAATTTTTGAGATACGGTCTCAAGAGGTTTCTGCTTCCACCGAAATATAATAGAGGTGACTGGAGCTTTGTTGGTAGTCCTCACAGCTTTGAAGAATGACATACAATTTTTAACAGCAACTTGTCTTTTCAAAAAACAATGTCCCCATTACTCTGGATAACCCACAGACCTTGTTCTGAACTTTATTCAAAAGGAGCCATTTCTTCAGTAGCAAGTATTTCTACAGTGAAAACTGTTCACAGAGGTCTGAGGATTATCCAAAGTAACTGGGACAAGTTGCTGCTGTGTTTTACAAACTGAATGTTTCAATGCTGAGAGCACCACAAACAACATTTCATTCACCTCTATCATGTTGGGGTGGAGGCAGAAACTCCTGACAAGATTTCTCCATATTTGGACATATAAAACCTGAGCTAGCTGCATGGCTGATACAACTAGAGCCAAGAAGGAAATGTAATAGACCTTACCCTTTAAACCTCAAGCTCACAGTGTCACATCCTGTTTGAGAACCTTTGAGCATCTTTGACTCATTAACAAATTCATAAGTGTAGCATCTTTACTGGTAGCACATCGACTTTGTATCCCTGTCACCTTGTCAAACTCCTTCAGTGGAATGAATCAGTGTGAAAAAAATAAATAATAATAAAAAAAAAAGAAATATGTGGCTGAATCCTGTTGTCCACAGGAATGGAACAAATAACACTGAATTCCAATGAGTTGCTGACATGTTACTCTTTTGCTGATTTGTAGCTTTTCTCCATCGTTAAACTTCAGTCCCACCGCCCCAGCTCAGTTCTGTGTCTCTAACTGTGCTCGTGATGTGTTTCATTATAGTCCATGATCTTTAGATGCTGCTGCCGGGGACGTCCCGACCCCGCCTGACCCCGCCCTACACCGGGCCCCGCCCCTCCCTTCCTGCGGGGGCTTTCCTGGCTCAAGGCCCGCTGCTTGGGCTCAGATGAGGGCTCCTTGGTGGGCACAGTGAGAGGAGTGGCAGGGGCTGGGGCTGGGGCGGGGGGAGGAGTCGGAATGGGGGAGGGTGCGGTGCTGACGGGAGCAATATAAGCTGGGCAGGGCGGCTCCACGCACAGCTCAGTCTTCAGGCCGTGGGCGAGGCCGGCAAGGCGCGGCGGTGGTTGCTCCTCGTCGCACTGGCTCTCGCTCTTGTTGCGGAACAGCTCGCGCGCCCTCATGCCCAGGAAGCTCTTGGCACTCGGATAGGAGCCCACGGTGAGCGGTGCGTCAGAGGGGGGCAGGGGTGCAAGCGGGTTGACGTGGGGGCAGGACAGGGAGGGCTCTACCAACAGGGGCGGGGCCAGGTCCTGGCTGCCGTTGATGGAGTTGGCTGTTGACTTGGAAGAGTTGCTCGCCTTTGGTTGCCCTGGCGATAAAGTGCTGCCGTTGCCCCGAGGGGAGTCGTGCGGTGGTCTACTGGCCGCCTCCTCGTTGGTGTGAGTTTTACTTGGTCCATCTGGCACCATGACACTGTGGGGACACAGTGACAAGTGACAAAGTGGCAGGCGGCAAAATGCATCTCTAAATGAGCCTCCAACATAATATTCAATGCAAACAAAAGTAACTAAGTAACACAGCTTTAGTTTATTAGGTTTGCTGTGTAAAAAATAAATATTTATTGACAAAATCAGTTCTCCTCAACTTGGTCAAATCATCTAATTGTTATTAAAAAACTTAATACCACTGACATTCTTCCCCTCACAGCAGAGGATGATTATAACTGCAACATAAAAGAACATAAAAGGATGCTGATGTTTAGCAGGTATAATGTTTACCATGTTCACCATCTTAGTTAGCATGCAAACATTTGCTACCAGCACAAAACACAAAGTACAGCTGAGGCTGATGGGAATGTCATTAGTTTTGCAGATATGTGGTTATAAACATAAAAATACAAATTTTGACCTGATGATGGCGCTAAGGCATGACCAATGTTATTACAATTCATCCTGAGGGGGACATGAATGTGTGCACTAAATTTCATGGCCCCTCCATCAAAATCGGTGAGATATTTCAGTTTGGTGGAACGACCAACGCCACGAGCATGGCTTTTAAAGTCCTAATGAGATAAATACTAAATCTTTAGTCACTTGTGGACTAACAAGCAAATCAACCAAACTGTAACTGCGCTGAGCAGGTTTATGTGTGATACAATATTGACTGTCAAAAAAGAAAAGAAAAAGAAAGAAAAGCCTGAGCCTGACCTGGAGTCAGCAGGAGTGTGTGGGTCAGCTCTGCCCCCTGTTGGTGAGCTGGTGGCGGTGCTGGCTGGAGCCTCCATCTCCACTCTGCTGTAGAGCTGCAGGAGTTCAGTCTGCAGCAGCTGAGTGATTCTCCTCTGCGCATGATACCTGCTGTCTGAGGCCTGCATCTCCGCCCTGAACACACAGAGACCAGACAGGAACGAGGAAAAAGGCAGAGAGGAGACAGAGATTACAACACGAGAAAATGAATAATGGAAAGATCAAATAGAGGGAGGACATGAGGTGTGACTGATTGCACAAACAGGTGACTGACTTCACAGGAGATTTGAACCTGCCTCTGTCAATACAAACACAATTTCATAATGTCTGATCTACTTAGACAATTGATTCATGTCCAACTCATTTACACTAGTTACTGTTGTGCCGAAAACATCTGTCTCAATACAGATGTCAAAGTATTTGATACGTGCTGATCACTGATATCAATGACAATCACAATATGTGTCTCTTTTTGAGGACTTTGTGGCTCAAACTAATCCCGACGCACACACACTCACTTTGCTTGACATTTGACATCCTCGAGGAACTTCTTCTGCTCGGCGATGAGGTGTTCCTTCTTGGAGAGGTGCGTCTCCAGCTCGGCCACTCTCTGCTGCGCTCCCTCCAGTTTCTGACCCTGAACCAGCAGACTCTGCCTCAGCGTCTCCACCTCTTTCCCATAAGACACCTGCAGCATCTGGGCCTCCTGGGTGATGGGTGGACAGCAGCACAAAGAGCAGGAAGGAACAAGAAATGTATGAGAGAGTGAAAAAGACACGCATGAAAGTTTGCTGATTCAGAACATAGCTGTTCATTAGCCAACTGTCAGATCAAGTTAGTTGGTGTTTGAGCCTGGAAGTCTATTCTTGACTTTGGGAACAATATACAATGGCGTATTTGGACAGTGACACAATTTTCACGATTTTGCCTATAAACACCTCCAGAGACCACTACTATGATGTGCATGTTATTACAATAGATATAAACATTTGGAAAACATAAGATATTGATGATCGATTGATGTTGGTATATAATGAATGGACAGGCTTGATCTCCACCAGGATTTATCAGAGTCAAAACTCCCATGGAAACATTAAAACATTAGACTAACGTGGCTGTTTGGTCCATTTTTCACCTTCCCTAAGAGACACAAGAGGATGGGCAGCAAAGTCTTATCCGTTCGTTACGTAGATTAACACTCAACGTTAAGGAATTACAGGGATTATCCCAGAAGTGAGAGAAAGATAAAACGTGTGACTCCAGTTTTAACACACATGAACCTGCCAGGCTTTGTTGAGGGTAAAACACACACACCATTCTACAAGAAGCCTGTGACTCCATGGATTTACCGTCACTGTCAGGCAACATGTACTCCTAACGTTTACGAGAGGAATTTATCCCATCATGCATGAAAAATTAACACATACTTCTGACAACATACAAGTGTTTCCTCATACTTTAAATAAAACTAGCTTCCTGTGACATATCTACCAGAGCTGATATGACAGTGAAGCTGAAACACTTCAGTAGGACAGTTTTGACTTGACATCCAACAAACCCAATTAGTATCCCTTTTTTCACCTCGGCACGTCGTCTCTGCAGTTCTCAGCATCTGTCTCACACACACACACACTTCGTTCCACTGTACCTTTGTATTATCGGCACCTGTGTGGTGTAACTCCTGCATGGACAGCTTATGTGCCTCCCCGAGGAGCAGCAGCTGCTTGTTCAGGAAGCTCATCTGCTGCTGGGTGCTCTCACTGTTGCTCAGCTGAAGGACACACGAGACAAACAATGATGATGGAGGGCAAAACAGAAATCCCACTACAAATAAAATCTGTCCAAAAACATTTGGGAACACGTGAACAATAAGAAGTACAGAATTATTTCATTAATAATCTCACTGACTTCATCAAAGATTCAACAAGGTGCTAGAAAAGAGTTATATATTTCAGTATACACGTCACTCTAAGGGGCTAAATTTGTCCAAGCTAAATTCTACTTAAAGACGTCCTATAGTATTAAATCATACAGTGTATTTAATCATGTCTGCATATCATGAATAAGGCCCAGTCGACTGTGTGGATGCTGTCTGATTTGAAATGCCCGTTCCCTGAATCAACGGCTCCTTGTTTGTCAGGATTTCAGTTCAGTCTGGGTCAGACGAGGGAAACAGACCTCAGACAAACCCCACGGGGCAGAAAAACACCCAGAACCCCCCCACGTCGCTGACCCAGAAATAGAGAGGGAGAGACAACATCTCCAAGGCAACTAGGCCCCAGTCTGCAGAGAGGTGACAGGACGAGGGCGGGGGCATGTGCTGTTGTAACTCCCCAAGTCTGACCCAACTGCCTGCCAGCCTGCTCACCGTCCTGCATGTTTCTGCCATTTAAAGAAACAGGAGTGAGAACATGGAAATCTGTCTTAAAGTTTAGATTTTAAATTTTACACTGGATGAGCCTGAAGAGTGAAAACTAAACTATCCTGTTGATTTAATATGAAGCACTGAAACGCCGTGCGAAGCTGGGACATGTTCATCTCCCTATGTGAAACCGAACACCTACCAAGACAATGACAGAGAAAAATCCAGACGACGTCCGTCTTTTTGGCAGGACACAGGAAATATTACAGCTGCAAGTTGTGACTGATGGTCAGTGTTTCTGTCCAGGGCAGGTACACGAGTTCAATTCAACTTCTGATAGAAAGCCATTATATGCTAATAATCTGCTAATGATACATCAGCAACTTATTTAACCTGGTTTCCTTATATGCAAGTATTTAAATTGTAGAGATGCTTTCAGTGCAGTATGAACTGAGAATGTCAGGCCAAAAGGTCACTGTAATTTTGAAATAACAGCACTATGACTACATGAAACCACTTTCAGACATTCATCCCACTGTGTAAATGTAATGGCAAATGTTACATGTTGGCCTCAATTCTGAATAACAACCCAAAAGTCTTGTTCTACACTCTAAACACACTGAAATAAAATTCTGCTTAATTATCATGGCTTGTGCTTAAGACAAAAAGATAATTTTGATGCTAAAATAAATAAACTAATAATTATCAGACCAGAATCTCCTCCCTATATTCTCATTTAAAAACATCCAGCAAAATGCTTCACATTGAGCGAGGAATGCAATGGGAGTTCACCAGAAAACAAATTCTCAAATAAATTATGAGTCTCACGAGTCAACAGAGGAGACGTGTATTGCTCTGTGAGAGAAAAGATTTATTTTCCTTCATGTCTTTCCATTAAGATCCTGCCACGTCTGAATAAAGCCATAACAAATATTTACTTAACAGACACATCTGCCTTTGACTGATTACAACACTTTTATTTCTCTTATTTAATTTTGGGTGTATCTAATTTTATCATTCAAATTTCTGAAAGGTGCTACACAAATAAAATTTACTTGTGCCTTGGTTGAATGGAAAAACACCATCACTTAAATAGATAGATGAACACAGCAATGACACATATTCAGTCTGAAAAAGCCTGAAAAGGGATTTTAATTATATTCTGTCACCGACCCAACTAACAGACCACGGCTCAGCTCTGTCGTTACCTTGATGGTCATCTGGTTGAGGAGGTGACCAGTGTGGCAGACTTTGTTGTTGGACCTCTGAAGCTCCGCCTCCAGCTCATCCATCCTCTTCTGACACTCCTGTAACTTACTCTGAAGACACAGGACAGAATCA
>NW_019522682.1:246156-357388 GCF_002814215.2 Seriola lalandi dorsalis
ATTTAGGCAAAAAAAACATTTTTGTCAAAACATGACTTAGGCCATTATTTTAGGAAGGTGACGATATGCAAGTATTTAAATTGTAGAGATGCTTTCAGTGCAGTATGAACTGAGAATGTCAGGCCAAAAGGTCACTGTAATTTTGAAATAACAGCACTATGACTACATGAAACCACTTTCAGACATTCATCCCACTGTGTAAATGTAATGGCAAATGTTACATGTTGGCCTCAATTCTGAATAACAACCCAAAAGTCTTGTTCTACACTCTAAACACACTGAAATAAAATTCTGCTTAATTATCATGGCTTGTGCTTAAGACAAAAAGATAATTTTGATGCTAAAATAAATAAACTAATAATTATCAGACCAGAATCTCCTCCCTATATTCTCATTTAAAAACATCCAGCAAAATGCTTCACATTGAGCGAGGAATGCAATGGGAGTTCACCAGAAAACAAATTCTCAAATAAATTATGAGTCTCACGAGTCAACAGAGGAGACGTGTATTGCTCTGTGAGAGAAAAGATTTATTTTCCTTCATGTCTTTCCATTAAGATCCTGCCACGTCTGAATAAAGCCATAACAAATATTTACTTAACAGACACATCTGCCTTTGACTGATTACAACACTTTTATTTCTCTTATTTAATTTTGGGTGTATCTAATTTTATCATTCAAATTTCTGAAAGGTGCTACACAAATAAAATTTACTTGTGCCTTGGTTGAATGGAAAAACACCATCACTTAAATAGATAGATGAACACAGCAATGACACATATTCAGTCTGAAAAAGCCTGAAAAGGGATTTTAATTATATTCTGTCACCGACCCAACTAACAGACCACGGCTCAGCTCTGTCGTTACCTTGATGGTCATCTGGTTGAGGAGGTGACCAGTGTGGCAGACTTTGTTGTTGGACCTCTGAAGCTCCGCCTCCAGCTCATCCATCCTCTTCTGACACTCCTGTAACTTACTCTGAAGACACAGGACAGAATCAGATTAAAGACTTATATCTTACAGTGGTGACTAGAGTGGACAAATATACACTGTGTGTGTGTGTGTGTGTGTGTGTGTGTGTGTGTGTGTGTGTAAGTGTGTGTGTGTACCTGGAGCTCTTGGTTCTTGGTGTAGTAGTCGTCTCTGCCCTGCTGCAGCTGTCTGATCTGACTGTGCAGCCTGGTCACCACCGTCTCCCGGTCATCCCACAGCTGCCTGTATCGCTGCTGCTCCACCTGCAGACTCTCCCTCAGAGACACGATGTCCACACTCTGCAGGTTCAGCTGGTCCTTCTGGAGACACACACACACAAACACACACAGAAACACACACACACAGAAACACACACAGGAACACACACAGAAACACAGAAACACACACACACACAGAAACACACACACAGAAACACACACACACACACACACACACACACACGTTCAGTACAAAGTACACGGGAGATTCCAGATGTCTACATGTTTTAAGTCATTTTGCAAGTTTGTGCCACTTCTTTTTTTTGTGAGAGCAGGATGGACACACATAAAGACACACACACAGTCTCCTCAAAACTCAATAAGTGTTCAACATTTCTGAAATGTTGGCAGAAAATTTTCAGCTGATTGCTGCATGAATGTACCAGTGTTCCTCCTCCTTGTTTATGTTTCCTTCCTGGAGACAAAACAGCCTTTATGGCTTCTTTGTAACCGTCACTGGTTGGAAACACAACCTGTCTGAGTTGCTGTCAGCCGCAAACAAAACAACTTCCCTTACATTTTCTCTGTTACGTGCAGCCGATGAGACTCCACTGATTTGACAGCTGGAGTTATGAAACGCTACAAGTGTCTCAGTGATCAGTAAAAACCTCTCATGAATTTAGATGGGTTTTCCTCCTCTCTGTGCACGCTGGTTGTTGACGAATAACACTTGTGAGCCTCCAGTTACACGACAGTCATTCTAATCGTTCTGTGGTGCTGCATCTCAATAAACAAAACCTGCAACGCCCCTTTTGTCTGTTTCAAATACAGTTTTCCTTTCTTTTGTTTCCGAGTGCTTAAATTCAAAAGGCGCTTAAAGGAGCTAATCTGCGATAAAGAGCTCATGCAAACTCGCCATAGCGTTGTTCTGCTCCTCCAGTGCAGTGGCGTTGATGATGCGTCGGAGGAGGCGTCGGTTGCGGACGGCGTGCTGCTCCCTCTTGTAGCGCTCGTACAGCAGCTGGTTGTGCAGCAGGAGCAGCTGGCTGCGCAGCGTGTGAAGCTCGTCCAGCGGAGCTGAGCCTGGGGAGGCCAGGATAATAATAATGTAATTAACACGGTCACACACCTCACACACGTGTACACTACTAGAAATGAGATTAATTCATTTCTACTGTTAAAAGACCAGAATAGCACCAATAATGTTATGAGAATATAAAAGACCAAATTATTGCAGAATCATATAAACCTGTTTTTTGGTTTTTTTTTGCTGTTCCTGAGAAGCTGACAGAGTTCAGGTGGAAATACCATATTATATTATCAATGGTGGAATTATATGTTTTTGAACTTGAAGATTTGCTGATCAGTGACACACACCGACTAGAAACTAGAAACGAGACAAAGCAACATAAAGTTCCACCAACTTTGCAAAACCATCTGAAAGGGTCTTTTAAATAGTAAAAAATGTTTGTAATTTTTTAATTATTATTTATAAAGTTATTTTTGGGGCAATTTCTTGCCTTCGATGGGATAGGGACAGTGAGAGAGCGACAGGAAAGTTGGGGGAGACACAGGGGCTGACATGCAGCAAAGGGTCACAGACTGGATTTGAATGTGAGCGGCTGCAGTTAGGACTGAGTCTATATGGTATGCCCAAAAATGCTTGTAATTTTTCATCTCTACCTCGATCGGGATCTGCATTCATACAAACACAAAGACACTCATCTAACACAGACGTGGGTCCATATGACAAAAAAAAGGGTCCAAAAATAGTTTTAGTGAAAAACAAGTTCATATTTCTCAAAGTATCCAACAAAAAAAGTTTTGTTTAGTATCAGTAATGAATCTCAGCAACTGTAATGGCATTAGTGCTGAAACCATCGATACACAGCCCCTCAAAATGTTGTATTCAGATAAAGTGAGAGACACTGTGATGGATTCCTGGTTCCTTCTCAGTCTCACCTTCCACCACATTCTCTTTAAATCTGTTATAGCGCTAAATGATAAGTGTCTGTTGGCTTCTACACAGCTGCACTACTTGATATCTTTATGGTACTTACTTAAAGATGAATATTATTGATCCAGAACCACTTGACCAGGTTTTTTCAGGTCTTTGATTTGAGTAGTACAAGTGCTCTGGTGGTAACAACTACCACCTCTGCGTCTTTTGAGCTGCTATGTACCCAGTAAATCACACTCTACAAATGTTTCACATGTGAAAAACGCAGTGCTGTTCAATCAAGGATAAAAAAAACAGAAAACCTACAACTGTCCAACCTAACTCTGCAAACACAGCTTCACTTGTTCACATGTTCAAAGGGAAGGAGAGGGAAGATTTAGAGAAAAAAAATTCTCTGGAGAATTTGATCAGTCAGTCAGCCATAAGCCGTGACAGGAGTTTTGTTTTAGATGCAATCGAAAATACAGGGCGGATGATTAAATTCCAAAGTTGTAATTACGAGTTGGCAAAGACTTTTAGCAAAGTCACAGTCTTTCTATTTTGTTGGGAAGTGCAGCTGGAGAAAATCTGATTCCTGCTCTGGGTGACTGAGTGCATACAGAGACAGAGAGGTAAATGAAAAGGAGAAGAAATCTGGAAACGGCCAACTTTCAAATTTCTGAGTTGATCATGTTCTGCGTGACTGTGGGAACTTTGTATGTTTCGATAAACCTCTGTCCGGCTTGGTATCATTTAAACATGCTGTTCATGTCTCAAGAGCTCGTGATGAATCACTAGTCATGCCTAAATAATGCTCCGTCTGCAGTCTTTATAATGGCGTCTTTTATCAGTGCACAGCAGTGTTGTGGTGGTGAGTGCTTTACCTCCAAAGTGCGTCCAGTCAGCTGACTTACTTGGCAAAGGTAATCTGGAAAAGGAGAGAATGAAAAGCTGTTTGTGAGAAGGATCTCTCTGGGATATTTCTGTGATTCTATCAAACCAGGTTTTCACTGCTGTGAAAACAAAAATCACAACAACACACTGCAGTGACTGAGGTTAGTCATGGACAGCACAGTTTTCACTGCTACATTTAGAGACACAGACTGGTTGAAAGGACAGATTAAAATACATGATGCTACTGTGATGCAGCCCACATATGTTAAACATGTTGGTGATTCTGTGACATACAAATATTCATCACGGTGATCCTCTACAACACATAAAGATGCATTTTAGAACTGCGGAGGAAATGCTGCAACAGCCTCAAGATGCAAATTAGGTTCAGAAAAAAACTAAAAAGAATCAAAGACTATTTGAATTATCATCTTTCTTATCAATGAATCATGGAGTTCTTAAACAAACACATTGTGGTTTATAACTCTCTTGTCTAAATGAATGATAAGTTCAATTCCCCAAAATCTGTCATGGCTTTAGATCGAGCTGAGAAGATTTAAAGTTTTGACATGTTAGGAAATGCGCTAATTTGTTTTCTTGCCACAAGTAAGATGAAAAGACAGATACTGCTTTGTCTGAATGTTACATGTGAAGATGCTGCCAGCAGCCACTTAGCTTAGCATTAAAACTGGCAGCAGCTTCGCTCTGAAACAAAAACAAAATCCACCTACGAGCCCTCAAGCTCATTAATTAACATGTCATATCAAACCTGTTTAATCAGTACAAGAGCCAAACTGTGGAAACAACACTTTTTAAATAATGTCGCCTTTGAAACACATAGGATATTATTCTCCTGCCCAATACAAACAACTGAGAGGGATCAACTTCTTATGGCATTTAGTTTAATAAATGAATGTCCATATTGCCCACCCCTGAAAGTGACCATGTCATAATAAAGTGCCTTATTAGTTCCTTGCCTCTGACGTACTTCAGTCTGTGTTTTGAGCTGACTTCATTCCCTCCGTCAGCCATGTTTGGCTCTGATGAAGATAGTAAAATGTGGGAGTGATGAGCGACTGAAACGAGTGAGGCCAGACTGTTCTGTGCCCAGCGCTGACTTTGCTGACACTGTCTCCGCTATTGTATTATTGGCTTGGAAGACCAGCTCACTGTTTGTGTGTGTGTGCGCGTGTGTGCGTGTGTGTGTGTGCGCGTGTGTGCGTGCGAGTGTGTGTGCGTGTGTGTGCGTGCGAGTGTGTGTGCGTGTGCGCGCGTGCGTGTGTGTGTGTGTGTGTGTAGAAAGAAGGGGGTGGCGACTCCTGAACAATGTCATGCTTGTTCTCAACTGGGTGTTTCCTTTGGGCCACAGTAATAGACTGGAAACAATCCAAGTGAGCTCTGCACAGTGAACAGCACATCAAAACACACTCCTGAGTTTCTTCAGTGTGATCAACATCAGCTTTATACTGACAACGCACAACTCGGTCATGGCTGCACACTCCTCTCCATGTGTTGATTTACAGACAGAAATGTTTGTATCTAGAACATTTCCTGTCCTCCGTGCAAATTCTTCAAATAATGACCACATATCTGAACTATTTAAATTTATGATGTAAGCATCATCTATAGGTGAAATGCTATCAAATTTTGCAGGATTGCTCAAAGTTGATAAATACCCGTCATCTACAGTGGTGGGATGCGATGCTATTAAGAGGCATTTACAGCAGATGGTGTCAAACGGGTTCCTCCTTAAAAAGCTAGAAAACAAAAGTCTAACTGCTGTCGAACGAAGCCAAATCAAAGTCTAGCCCCTCACCTCTTGAGAACTTTGTCGTGGGCGTCGCTCCCCTGCTGAACAAGGCGATCCAGCACCTCCAGTGGTGAAGCAGACACTACCCCTTCCTCCTCTCCATCCTCCAACCCTTCCTCTCGCTGCAACAGCCTCTCCATCGCCGCCTTGTGCACCGCCTCCGTCGTCTTCTGCCCCACGAAGAGCGAGGCCGCCCTGGGCAGAGCCAGGTCGAAAAATGACTCGTAGGGCACCGGGGCCAGGGTCTTGCTGCACGGGCTCGGGAAAAACATCCCCAACTTGCCCACCTCGTCGTCTGGGGCGGAGGGGCTCCGGTGCAGGTGGTGGTCGATTGGGGTGAAACCTGACTGGAAGGACCAGGGCTGCTCGAGGCCGAGGGCTGAACTCCTGCTGTCCCCTCCTGCTCCTCCCCCTCCTCTTTCGCTGCCGACACCGCTGGTACTCGCGGTGTTCTCCGCTTTGTCTGGTGTTGATACAACATGGTGGGTGTCCCGGACGGGGCCTCCGGGCTGGGCGTTAGAGAGGGTCTTGTCTTGTGTCTGACAGCCGGTCAGAGTCTCAGTGGTGTGATAGAAAGGCGAATCAAAGCCCCGCAGGCCTGGCAGCTCCTGTGTGTCTTCAGTGATCTTCAGCAGCTCCTCTGTGATGGCAGCTGCAGCAGAAACAACATAGTGAGGATTGTGATGGAGATAAACCTGCATGTAGAGTGTGTTCTGAATGTCGATGTATGCGCTCACAATGGGTGCCTAAAAACAGCTATCCCACACAGAAAAACTGAGGTTTCAGGCTTCTGTTTCTTCCTCCAGAGAACAGAAAAGTTTAAATCTAAGCAGCTAGCTTTAGCAACAGAGCTTGTGCCATTTGGCAGATGCTTTTATCTGAAGTTGTTCACAGCACTGTAGGTATATTTAGTTTTATCACAAGTGGCTCAAGTGGGCTTTAAACAGACACCTGCGTGAAGCCAGCTAAATACACAGAGATATGAACAAGGGCGTGTTCGCATCCTGGATATTTAGTCGAGTCCAAGAGCTCAGGCTCATTTAACTTAACAGGAGAATCAATCTTGGTTCAGTCAAACCAAAACACTGTACTGACTGACTCTGTTGTGAAGGTTGAATGATTTGGATACATTGTTGATTACAAGATAATGTGTCATTTCCATACAGCTGTTCCCATATGTTACCCATATGTAGGTCTGTGGCTATTTTACATTGTGGCAAATACCTGTGAGGTGTGGAGTGAACTGGAGGATCGCAGCGCTTTGTGTTGTGTTTTTACACTGCGTCTGTATCATTTTTAACATAAGTCAGTTTCTATGTTGTATATACTGTATTGATGCATCAATATCTTCAAGTTGGGTAATTTTGTGTTGCACAAACAACACGGTCATAGAGACTGAAAATATTAAGAAGACAAATAAATGTGACTGACAGGGGCTGTGAGACTGAAACTTTTCAAATAAATGCATTTACTGCTCGTCCACATCAAGGTGCAACCGTCAGTCTTTACCGTTTCCTTTGATCAACATAAAAAAGCAAACATGAGTGTAAAACGCTTGTTGGACAACGAATTTGGGAACACAACGAAGTTTCACTCCTGATTTTCTGTGGTTGCCACCCTGCTCAGAGAGAGCTCAAAATACATTTTGGAAAGGTCACTTTGTCGTTCTGTTATTGCCTCGTGTGCAGCATGATTTTGTTTTAGTGGATTATTTTCTACGGAAAGGCACTAACAAAGTGACTGGATCTGGTTCTGAGATATAAACTGAAGCCAATACTCACCCTCCTCCTTCTCTTTCTCTGTTCTCAGCTGAAGCTCCAGCTCCTGTTTCTTCATGAAGACCGACAGTTCTGTCAAAGTCATGGAGATGTTCTCAGCAGCTCCTGCATCTGATTGGCAAATGTACATATCACAACTGCGGGTATGATGCCAAAAAAAAAAAAACATCTCCAAAAAGCACAAACACTTAAACTACAAATGCACCTCAGTTATGGTTATTTTGCTGAGGTCACTTGCACCTCATTAGGATTAAGACTGATGATACAATAATTCTTCATTTGGGATCAGAAAGAGACCTGAGATCTCAGTCGGGCCATGTCCAAATTATATTCAGTCTAACCTGGTTGGTAGGGACCAGGTCTATGTGTCAGAGTCTGATTGACCCAAGTGAATCAGAGCGGACCCACTATCAGCTCTACTAATTCAATAAAAACCTGTGAAGACCTGTACTGTTAAATTCAATATGATAAATTGCAGTAATGTGCCTCATCATGACTAACCTCTGTTTGTTGTTACTTCCCCGCTCTTCTCCGTGTCTTTCACTGGCTCCTGTCTCACCAAAGAGGGTTTACTGCTTTCTCCGTGTCGACGATCCTGAAAAGTCCCAGCGTTGATCGTTTTATTATGAATTGTGAAGGCGAGTCACAGTTTTTTTGCCTGCTGCTACAACACAAGTTCATGATCCCTGGATGACTGACAGATACAGGTCTAGATTTTTACATTTATATACTGGAGTTTGTAAAGAGTAATCCAAAAAAGAAAATCTGACTAATGCTGAGAAACAATAACTTGACTACAATGATTTAATCTCTTTTCTGCCATTCATTTACTTGTGAGGACAAAATCAAACAGGCCATTTGAAAAATCAATTTGCCTCCTACTGTTAAGGAAATGAGCTTTCAACATGAGTGAAGCTAGATCATTTGAAATGGCTGGCATATCTGTCATATTTGTTTGAATGTTCCTAATTAAGAAATATACGACGAACAGGATCCAATTAGAGCATCTTGAAGTTTAGAAAAACAGCACGTTGGTAATGAATGATCACAATCCCCTCACTGATCCTTTCCAGTTCTATAAAAATATTTTCAAAAAGTCTGTTTGGAGTTTTTAGCCTTTCGGTGAAATCTAGAAAGAGCATACCTTTCTTGGTGGACTGGACTGGACTGTGTTGGCTGGTAAGGAGATTATAGGGAAGTCATCTGATAGGGTGGGAGGTGGGGACGAGGTGGCTGGAGTGCTGGAGGCAGGCGTTCCTTTCCCTCCTGCTCAGATCAAATCAACAGAAAAGGGAATTCCAGAGCGTCACTCAGGTGCAACGTAAAAGAAAACCCCCACTGCAGCACACTGACGGACGGGCGTAAATATTCTCTAATGATGTAACCTGTACCTGATGTGCAGTGGAAGCGGCTGGGAAGGTGTGAGGCACTGTGGGAGAGCTCTAAGTTGGGCGACATGCCCCTGGAGGAAGGGGGCGTGGCCATGCCACACAACGAGGAGGGGCTCCACAGAGGGTCCTTCCCCCCGCAGGAAGAGTTAAGTTCACAGGTGGAGTTCTGCGAAGAAAAAGACCAAACAGCAAATTTATCACAAATTCGACAAACAAAGACAAAAGCTGCAAATCTTCAATTTAGATACATTTCCACTTTACTTAAAGAAACAGTTCCACACTTCCGAAATACACTTATTTGATTTCTTGCTCAGAGTTAGATGAAAGGTACTCAATATGATATTACAGCCAGCAGCCAGTTAGCTTAGCATTAAGACTGGAAAAATGTTAACTACTCATTTTCCCCCGTTTCCATGAGTTTCCATCTGCATGAGTCTGTATGGGACAACTAGTTATGTATATGTGGTTCTCAACCTGGGAAATTAATTTCATCTGCATTCATGTGTCCTTGGTCAGTTTACCCAAATTATAAAAACCATATTTTATCACTCCTGGTGGCATCTGCCCATGTAAATGGCTCTGGTTTTGTATTAAAAATAATGGAGGTAAATGGGAATTTGTTTGTGCTGCTAATACTAGTACTGCTACACCTCCTCCTCCTCTGGATAATCCACAAGAGTCTTTTCTATCTGATTTTGGTGACCTGACTGAAAGATTTTGCACACATGACTTGGTTTTATTATTGTGGCACCAAATCCACAGCCTTCCCCATTCACTGTTTTTTTCATGGTTTAAACCTCAACAAGGTTCACTGATATGCTTTTAAAAGATGGAATTATTATTATTATTATTATTATTATTATTATTATTATTATTATTATTATTATTATAAGTATTTAGGCCTGTTACTGGAAAATTCAATAAAAAAAGGTGAATGTCTTTAATCTGAAAAGTTTAATAATCTTTCATTTTAATATATTTAATACACCATGTAGACAGGACCAGGTAATGGTACAGGATTTCCCCCATTGTTTTACAGTGGGCAAAGACCATCTCTGTTGACATCATTAAAAATTGTTAAGCTTTAGGAAATAAAACAACAACCTTTACAGAAATTGGAGTTATTTCACACAGAAGCTGCCAAATATTTAATGAGTGCGGCTCCCATTTACCTTAAATTCACTCCAAATGGAAACCCTGAGTTAGCAGGGGTTTGCCATTCAACCAAAAACCCAGATTTGAGACCCTTACCCGAAATGTATCTAAAGTGACTTCAAATCCTGGATATTTTTCACCCTGTTCATGTTGTTAGGATTAAGATATTTATTTGCAAATTGTAGTTTTTCTTAGTAGTGACAGTGGAGCAGGTGGAGGTTCAGCATTTTTGGCAAGTTGGCTGCTAAAACAGTCAAACATGTCTCCTCTCCAACTGCTGAGCTGAGAAAAACAGCTGAGTGAGTTTTTGTCTTTATGGTACAAGAACCGAGTCAACAACACAAATTTAAAATGTGATCTCTCCTAAAATGGTAGGGCGCCCATGTTTTCCAGATTTTCCGTCTGTCTGGGTCACAGAGACAAATCCTCAGACAGACCCCAGGGGGCAGAAAAACACCCAGACCCCTCCCTTGTGTGGCTGACCCAATAATAGAAAGGGAGAGATGGCATCTCCAAGGCAACCAAGCCCTCGGGAGAGACTACAGAGAGGTGGCAGGACGAGGACAGGGGCATGTGTTGTCGTTCCTGAAGCCTGACCCAACTGTCTGCCAGACCGCTGACACTGTCCACTCACCGTCTCTCCACGTCCCACAGAACGAGGCGGGCAGTGGCTGCACTAATTGAGAACTTTGTGGAGTGTAAACATGACTATTGTTGAAGGAAACTGTGATGTTCATATAATTAATATTTCGTCTGACATGTAATCAATAAAAAATATTACTTATAGTTAGATAGAAATTTAATCAAGGTTAGCTAGGGATAGTAGAGGCAGGTAAACTACTGAAGTGCTGTACTGTAAAGCTCCGAAAATTAGGCATTTTCCTAGCTACTGCTGTAGTGTAGTGACTCCTCACATATCACATTTGTACCTGTACGCTGTGTTACATGAAGAATAAAACTGTGTGATTCAGTATTAAAGCTGCTCCTGTGTCTTTGATTTGGTTATTATGAACCTAGAAGGGAATGTTTGATACCATCTACAGAAAAACAAGAAAATCCACAACAGCCTGCAGCAAACAGAAGCTTGGTTCTCTGGTATTAACCTCTGGTCATCAGTTATCGACCAGTTTTGTGTATTAAACCAGGATTTTGACGGTTTTTCCCCAGATTATGGATGATCTTACCTGGCGTCTGGTAGTCTGTGGGCTGCGGTAGGGGGGCTGTGTCCCTGAGAAGGGGGGCAAGGACAGAGGCGGGGGTAACGGCTGCCGTGGAGTTGAGAACGGGGTCGAAGAAGAGCTTCCTGTTGTCAAGAAGACAAATAGTCTGATCAATCCTCAAACGGGTGCAACCTTTGGTCTTTCTCTGCCGTTTTGGACAAAACTGTTCAGTGTTTGTCCTTTAAACCAGTTAGAAGACACAGCATGAGAATTACAACAGAATCACTAAGGAAAAAGCTGAATTTTCTGCACTACAAAAAAGCCCTGTAATGTAGGAGGGTTTCAACTTACTATCACTGATTACAGATTACACAACAGCAGCATACAGTCCTCGCAGTTGAGAGGCAGAAAAGGAAAAAGTTAATGTTCCACATTTTTCCTTAATGAATAATTTAAATGATTAATGGACTTAAATGGCCTTATCATCCCAGAACTAAAATGCACAGTCATGTCCAAATTCAGTAACACGAACATCATGACAAGTCAGTATCAGTGCTCATGTAAAACAAAATAGGTCGATGACCTTAAATCCTAATAAGTGAGATCTAAAAAATAAAGCAAAACAGTAACTGAGCAGGAAAATGCTCAAACACATTTAAGAGAATGGCTTTGACCACATACACCACGAGACATTTTGAATCTATCAACCCACAGAGACTTTGCTGCAGTGTTTTCGATCACAATATGGTAATATTGAATATTTAAATCAATATATTGATATGATTTCTGTATCAACGTGATGTAGTTTGATTTGTATAATATAATATAATATAAATTTGTATTTAATATAATGGTACTTAGTCAGAAACAGTTTCTCAATAATTTATTTCCAGAAAAATGATCTGTTATATTAAACTCCTCCTCTCTGTGCTGTTTGTTTAAACAACTCTTAATGCCAACACACAACTGGAAGTTCTAAATGCGGCCAACAAAATTTCAATCTCTGACCGGATGAGATATTGATTCACTAGTTGTGTAACAGCAATAAAGATAAAGGCCTGTATATTAATAACGTCATAGTAAAACATGATGATAGGTAAGGAGCCTGAACCCATCCTGTTTAACGATCATGATCACAGTCTGATGTCTTTGCCAACTGCAACGTCCTGTCATAACACTACGTGTAATTGCTGTCAGCTTCCTGCTGTAGCTTGTTTATCACGTTAAGGAAAGAGCAGACTGATAAAAAATATAAAACAACAGTGTTCTTGTTCCTCCTCAGAGTACATGGAAGCTGCAGCACAAGATGCGTGTGAGGTAGTTGAGAAAGCGTCTGTAGTTTAGTTTTTCCATCAGAGAGCACAACAACAATTTTGCAATAAACATGAAATATATGTTGATTCATATAAGCAGATCAGATTTTCTCTCAAATTTTCAACATCTGTATCATCCTTAACAATCCAGTACTGTTCCAGCTCTATGAAGTTTCACATGAATGAGATGTTTTCTGACCGTAGCTGCTGTGGAGGTCCGTGTAGGGGCTGGAAGTGCAGTCTTGTGGTCGCATGTGGACTTGGGGGTAGAAGTTCTCAGGCATGGTGGCGTAGCCCTCCTCACAGGAGGCCTCCTTGGGGTCTAGAGACACTTTGGCACATTCGATGACGATATCATGGATTTCATACTTTTTCCACCTACGGTAAAGCACAGCGCCATTAGTCAGAGTGGCGCAGCAGACCTGGGTGAGAAGGTTAAACACCAAATTGCTCCTTCGCTGGGCAGAACAGTGTGCGACTTGCCGTGTGGGGTCAAGCTCGTGGTCCTTTGTTCCTGTCACCAGTTCAGGATGTATACGAACGTGTTCAAGCATCGGCTGGGACGGAAGAACACAAAGTTTATGTTAGTGATCATTTGGCTACAAAAACTCTATGAAGAGCAACACAGTACAGCAGCACGGGTGATATCCTCACCACTGGTGGACTTAGCTTTCAAATGAAACAGGCCTCGCCTTCCGAAGGGCCCCCCCACTGACATGCAGGAATTGAATCGAATAATTCACCCGCTTTCAAATATAAATACAAGTATTGGACACGAGTTAAACAATGAAATTAATACTCAGTGATAATGGAAAGCACCAAGCACCATAACGCCAACGCATGAGCCCATGGCCTCGAGCTCACCTGACACTGACAGTGCAAGGTGCACACTGGGCTCTGAAGCTGCAGGCCGTACGGTGGTCCCTCTTTCATCTGATGCTAACACTACTGGCTTCTCTCCCTCATCTGTAACGTATTCTCCCTGCTGATCACTGTCTTTACAATCAGGTCGGCCTGATTTATCCTCGATGGCCTCGCTGTTGCCTTCTAACTCTTCCTGACTGGCTCTGTGTGGCTGTATGGCTATAACATTTAAGAAAAGGTTACATTAAAATGCCAGTTAACATACATTTTCTTTTGTAGCTGCCATTTGTATTATAATGTAAATATTCTGAATTTATGTCATTTATGACCCATTTTGTATCATATTACAAAGACAAATTTCCTGAAGGTGATGTAAAAAATTAAAAAAAGTCACCTAAAAATTATTATTTATTCTGATTCTGAAAAAAAACTATACAGCACATACAGGATAACTAACTAAGCTAACTTGTATAAAATGGTATATTGGAAAAATAAACACATTTAACTGCTTATCTTGCTGTAGCTAGACACACTGTAGCTAACTACAGCAACCGCCTAGCTTCCCTGCTAACTCTTGACAGGATTAACCAAGTTTTGAGTTTTCGTTTCCTTTTAAAAAATATTTTTTTAATATTTGTTTATATAGCCATCATATAGTTGCTCATTTAAGATGTTTTATATCCGCTGATACATGACACACATTGCTACTCAGTGCAGAGTAGTAGTTGCAGAGAGTGTTAAGCTGCCCATGATACTGATGGAGTCTGAAAATATACCATAATTGACACAAACCACTTGAACCTGGGGTTGGATGGGGGTGGTAGGGCCCAACATTAGGTCTTGAACCAGGCCCCCAGATGCTGAAGGCCACAACTGTTCCTCACCTTTACTACCTCCTCAAATGTTTCCATGTTCTCCTTCATGCTGTAGTGGGATCGTAGGTAGGACACAAAGTTGCACGGGTACATGCCGTAGAGTCGGTGGAAGAGTGAATAGACACTGGCGTGCAGGTGGATTAGATAAACCTCTGAAACGTGTCCTGAATGTGTTAAAAAAAAAGAAAAAAAAAAAGCACATACACACAAATTTGAACTTCAGGGTAACAAAATGAACTTACAGTGCAAGATAATAGGAAAAGAATAGAGTTACAGTATTTTTTTTTTTAGACATGACAGGACGTTCCTACCGGGGTTCTTAAGGTTCCAGGATGCCAGGCGACCGAAGATATCGAAATACTCCCACAGGTGTTGTTTCCCAGCTTGAGGGATCATGGGTAGCAGAGTGATCAGTACCAGCACTCCAGTTATCAGCACTACTACGTCCGTGTCCGTCTGCCGGGACATTAAAGTTGGAAAAAGTTATTTGACATTAAAAGGCTGGCATTAACTTCTTTGTGTATAGATCATTTTGAGGAGGAACATTTTACTTAAACAGCTCTGTTTGGATTAGATTTAGATTCAATTAAATTAAATAGTGGTTATGTTTTTAATTTTGTTTATGTATTTAATCTAATGCACAACATGATGTGCCGCATTTCATCCATCCAGTACATGTCAAAATATTTCAGGATGCACTAAAGCAGTGGACCAAAATAACTGACACTGCCATTACTGGAGCTTGGCTGGTAGTGTGGTTAAAACTTAATCTAATCAATGGTTAATCAACAAACTTTACAAACTTCACTTCTGTCCAGTTTGAGTAGACAAACAAGCAGTGTTGCTCTGAGGAGCACTGAGTGACCAAGCTAATCAATAACATGCTGCATCAAACATGTAAAGAACTTACTGTTCTGTGTCTAAACAACATCCTTTCAGTGCCCGCCAGTATTAAAAACTCGGTCTGTACAAGTTACATCTCCAATAGTTTCACAAAGAGGCTGAAAAGTCTAAAAAATTGTCACTTAAGTATCTGTTCACTGATCTACCCAAGGATTGAGGTGCCTCTAAAATCTTGCAAAAATGATGAATAGATGCGACTAAATGTACAGCAACTAAATATTCTAAAAAAGCAGATGGATGAGAAATCATTAATCCTCATCCATCCACATCCCTCTCAACAACCTGGCAAGGGGATTTCTTTGTTCAGTCATAACTGGGCTGTTACCTTTAGGCATTTGAGCAGCGAGAGCAGCAGAGGGTATCGAGCAATCTTGTGGATCCAGGACGGCTGTTTGCGGATTACATGGCCGAGCAGGGTGAGGGTGGGCAGTCGGCAGGCCTGTTTGGTCATACACTCGTTCATCTTGTCCAGAAGGTGCTGTGAGGGAGGAAGGAAGAGGCACAGACCGGTTAGATTTTTTATTTAGTTTTTTTCAAGAAAGATAGCTGGAGGTCTTGTTCCTTTTCATTAAACAGGTACAGGTTCAGAATTGTGTTTTTTTTTTTTAACATATCCGTATATGGATATCCCCATGGTGTAATGTGCAGCACATTTTAAGTTACAGGAAACATCAACAGCTAAAAATCACCCTTGTATTTCTATTCTGGCTTCTTTAACAAAAGTCAAAACACTGGGGTGGTAACGGGCGTTTCAATTACATGCAAATAAAACGGTATAAGACCATGGAAATAATTATGATGACTTCATCGTCCTACACCACAACAAATCCACATGTATCGGGTTGCTATGGCAATACGCAAACACACACAAACACAATGCTACATAAACACGGAAGCATCTGATGACATTTCTAACAGCTGAGGGCATGACCACCAACACAATGAAGGACTGTTTTAGTACTGGTTCAATCTTTTGAGTTTACCTTTCATTTTGACACATTTTATAATGGGAGACAGATTGCAGACTGCATACAGTCATCTGTACAGGATCAGTACTTTCTTCTCACCTGTCTTTTTTTACCAAAGGGTCTATGAGTTCAAACGCCAATATTTACTATGTGTTTAATAGCAAAGAAATTGGTTTGAAATACTAATATTAAAGCAGCGGTCGCAAAACAAAGTGGCATTTGCTTGCTCACTCAAAATAGGTGGGGCTGGAAGATTGGTGGCATAGTAACTACTCGCAGGCCTCATTGGTCAGCTGCTGTAGCTGGCAAGCTAAAAATTAACTTGCTAGCTGACCCGGCTGAACCAGCGTTAGTTAAAAAAGTCAATGGTACGGTAGCTTCCTCTACTTTGGACTCTCCGGCTCTCCATCCCCTCAAGGCTAAGCACTGTCAGGGCGACTTGCTACAGGTAAATGGTGCAAATTTTCAGAGTTCACAAACTTTAACTCTGCATGGAATATTCACACAGATTAATTTCACTCCCTTATGCAGATATTTGGATCCCAGTGAATCCATTCAAATGAATTGATTTCGCTGCTTTAAATCTTGGTGTGACCAGGACTTTGTCGGGGTGTTTCTCACCTTATCGTGGGGCTCTCTGACTGAAGAGAGGATATGCATGGCCTGGGCAGAATTTGTTTCCAAAAAGTAATCCACCAGCCCGTTCAGCAGCATGGACCCTCGCTCTTTAAAAGGGGGAAACAGGAAAAATCATTAGAACGTTTTTGAAAGAAGAGAGGCAAAGCTCGCCAGAAAGCTGAATAAAGCACAGTGTCATTAAACAAGCCAGGTGGCCGTACCAGTGCTGAGCTGCTCGTTGATAAGGCCTCTGATCTCTTCTAGCTGGTGGAGGTCGGCGGTCTCCAGGAGCGGGAGGAGGTCCCCCACGTTGGGCTGCTCCCTGGCCATGGTGGTGGCAGTGCTGGAGGTGGAGGCAGCGTCTCTCTCACGGTGTCCGTCCCTGCCTGCCTGGAGGACTCCTGGGGCCACCCTCCGATACAGTCTCCAGGCACCTCTACATCGCACGAAGACCAAATCGTAAACATATCCCAGAATTAGTCACAGCTCTGATCTTGGATTAATGGTCACATGACAAAACCAACTCTGTACTGGGATGCAGGGTTTGTGCCATTTCTTCAAATCAGAAAAAAACCTACTGAAATGTCATCCAGTAAAATGTAACTTCATCTAATTTACTCAGACATTACTAATAGGATCCCTGAAGAATAAAATGAACTGCACTTTGAGATGACATGATGGTTTACAGACGTCATCCTTTCAGACGATGGCTGCTCCGGCTCCCATGAGGTCATCACATTAGACAACTACATATACTGTATTATCACCAACACTGTGTCTAGATTTCTCTGCAATTTATAGTTTGACTACATATAAAAAGATACAGTGTTTTTGCTACAGATTTTACAGTTTTACTGAATTCTGTATAACAATAGCAAATAAGCTTCAGTCTTAGTCCAATTCAATTTTAAAGCCACTGATGATTTCCATTTCACTCTCTCTGCAATTCCATCTCTGGTTTGAGTACTTACACATTTTTTGTGGCATTTTACCCATTTATTTAAAAGAGACCCTGATGGTGACTTCCTGATGAGGAACCACATAAAGGCCTGGGGCTGTTTTCATGAACTGACAACAAGGTTACATCTTAGTGAGGTCATGTTTTGTTAGGGTTGTGACAGGATAAATGTGAGTGGGAAAAGTGAAAGAGCAGCATTTATCCCAGCCACATTACCACCGCTGAGGAGCCCTTATGCAAAGGCCTTAACACCAAACTGCTGAGGCTGTACTGGGCAGCTTCCTGGTGGAACTTTGCTGGATTAATAAAGATTAAACAAACATTATGAAAACGATAATGGTAAGGTGTGTGTTGGCCATAATGGGACTAACTGGCACAAGAGGCAAAGATAGCTAACAGGTGTGAGCTGTCCTCACTTGCTTGCTAACTGAACAGACATACCTAAATTAATAATCATTATAAAACAAGAGTTCTTTTTAAGCCGCTCTAATCAATAGTTTTATATTAACTATGGATTAAAATGGGGCATGTTGTATATTGTAGTGATGAACCCAGCTCTACAAAGTGTTTTAGAGTCTTTTAACTCATTGTTTTGGTTTTATGACCCTGAACTTTATTACTTTCTACTCTCTACTTTATTTATTCACTCTCATCAGCTTAGTTTTCAGCCGCATCAGGCAGCTGTTCTCAGCAAAAACGCTCGAAAAACCTGTTTGCTAACATGCTTGCCATAGCAATTTTATAAGATGATAACACATCAGTGTTGTTGTTACAGCTTGTTGCACTGCCAAGTCACAAAACAAGATAATCTATTATAGAATTAAGGAATTTTTGGTATAACATGCGGAAAGATTGCGAAAGGCTAAATTTTGCTCAACTCGGCAACTAAGCCAACTTATAGCTAATGAAGACTGTGGGATGCAGTTGAAAGCTGAGTAGACAGAGCAAAGATTGCTTTGTCTTACTGAAGTTAATTTTGGGAATAGGGTAATTCCATAGAGTATAGGGTCATTTCATTCCAACTCACCCAGAACCAGTTCCAGTTCATGTCATGGATTTTCTTGAAAAAGGATTCAGGTGAAAACTTCTATTAAATACATAAGACCTGCGAAATCCTATAGCTCTACTCCAAATACTTGTTTACTTATGAGTTTTTGAAGTTTGGGCCTCTGAGCTGAGATAAAATAGATCCTTTATTAGGAATAAGTACTTTATTAGTCCCACCGTGGGGAAATTTGCAGTATTACATCAGCAAATTGGACAGTACAAAAAAGACTGAAAAATGCCTATATCAAATACTTAAAATTTAAAAAAAAGATAAACACTAGAAAATAATATAATATGTACAACCTAAATTTCATAATTTTCTGTAATTCTTTGTGTATTCTAAGCCTCAACAATTGCTTATTGTTCTCTTATCACAGGATTGGGTTTGAAATTTGTACTGAAAATCCAAGAAAAATTCTGATTTGCAACACGTGTTCATGTCAATAGTTGTTGCTGAAAGTTTTTACAGTCAATCAAATCACATAAAAAACAAAGAAACTCTAATTTTCAAAAATCAACATTGTGGCTGGTTTTAACTTTCTTGCAACCAAACTTTGATTCTGTGTAGTGTTAATATAGTTTTTCTATTCTACAAGTTACTGGTCCTTCATAAAAACTGAGTGCCACAGATCTTTCTAAATGTACTGTAGCTCCAGAACTGAAACCCTCACTTCTTAAGATATTCGGGCTGTATATTTTCCCAAAAACAGATTATTTTAATTTTCTTTTAATGTTTTTTCATGGGAAAGTGCGAATATTCATTGGAGATATATAAAAAAATTTAAAGATGTTATATTACTCCATCAACTAATAATTTAATAATAACAACCGTAGCTAATTTTTCATCCATTTCACTGGCTGTCAGTTGTTTCATTTCATAGTCAGATATTTATACTATGTAGACTTCAAGGGTTTTCTATGTCTGTGTGAGACTTATTGAGCTTGATTTTCATTGGATTCAGAGACATTTGGACTTTGGAAAAGTACAGGTGCTAGTAGTAACACTAACAATGGCTCCATTTTATTCAGGTGTCCCATTAAGCCCTGACAGTGTGACAGTGCGCCAGCAGGAACATCACCAGGACCCTGAAACTGCAGCAGCTAAATGGAGAGGTGTGGAACCATTGTTAATGTTAATATCTATCCCTGTGTTTTTCCCACTGTGACAGCTCAAAACGTCTCAAGCATTGTTCCTCCTCAGGAAAGCACAAACTCAACATTGATACTTCTCGCAGTAAACACCACACAATATGTGAAACACTCAACACATAAGCAGCTGGGACAGAACTAGCTGTTAAAACACACATTTCATCACTGACCAGTCCTACTGTTCAGTTCACGAGTTGAGAGTATTAAAACAGAACCACACACAGCTTCACAAACAAAAACAGACCTGAACGACCACAATTACACAATGAAGCACAAATCAAGACAAGTTCAGAGAACAGACTTAGAACGGATTAATCAAACAAATTAGGCGGAAAACCTCTGAGATGTAATTAAGACAGTGTGACAGATCCCAATACATGACCTGCACCTTAACTGACCTCGCTAAAGCCAACTTATTTCAATCCTCCCTGTTTACCACCAGTGCTTTGAATGAGGATTTGAATTCAAAAGGTATATTTAATAACCGTCAAAACCAAAGCCAGAATTTGCTTTAAAAAATACACAAATTTGCCTTATGTGTTAATCATTTCAGGTTATTAGTCTATCAGTGGTGTCTGTGATACATTTAGGCTAGACGCTGAGTCAGTCATTAAAGTAAAGGAGAGCCGTGCAAATCTCCATCTGAAAAACAGGCATAAATAATCCTGATGGGCAGGTCATTATCGTCAGGGCGTCTGCACCGGTGGACCCAGCAGCTTATTCCCTCACAGGAGTTATGAATCAGCACCAGAGATCTCATCAGTCTTCCAGATCTCCTTTCAACACTTTCGCCGTCGAATCAACTCGACTGATTAGAATCCTAATATGGTTGAAATTGGTTGTGTATTCTTTTCGGGTTTTTTTTAACAAATTCACAGGCTATAAACTATTTCATTGGTGCAGAATATCCATTCTTTCAGCACATAGTCACATGCTATGAAAACCAAGATAACAAGAGCTTATTTAGAAAGTGAGACAAGATAATATGCAGCGTAATTTATCTTATTTCCTCTCATGAAATCTCATGTCAGATAAAGACGCTGCCCTCTGGGAAGAAACATGGCAGTATGAGTCTCCTCCAGCTTCTCTTGTTCACAACAAATCAAAACAAGGCGATAAAAGCTTGAATAAGTTCCTGTGTGTTGAATCACAAAAGTCGTCACAACGCGATTGCTTCCCTGTTATCAATGGACTGCTCAGTCATGGGGTTTCTGGGAGTCGGGGTGTGGACGGTGGATTCAAACATGGCTGTTTTTCACACTCTTCTTCTTGCAGGGACAGGTCAGTGGCACAAACATGAGCCACCCTCAGTGTGGTCTCAGGCAGCTTGGGAAAACGCTCAGGAGGACACAAAGAAGCTTTATGCAGCTCAAGCGCTTCCATGTGCACGCTGGAAATAACATTTGGCTATGTGCAAGCTGTTACCAACAGGCTCCTTTTCTCCTGCGTGAATATCTTAAAGCAGTTTCAGAAAAAAAAAAAAAAAAAGAGACAAACAGCCTGCTCAGTCCATTTCAAGAAATTATTACCATCGACCTAACTGGCCTGTTCAGTTTGGACAGAGAGGCTTGTTGCAGGATATAAAAAGGAAATAGAGATATTGTAGTGCTTTAATCAAAAAAGGAGCGTTTAGGGCAACAACCAAGATCTTTTTCATCATCAGTTTCTCTGTTTATTATTTTTCTCAATTACTTGTTTAGTTTATAACATGATTAATATTCATCACATTTTGCCAGAGCTCAGTAACGTATTCACATTGTTTGTTTTTTGTCCGAGTAACAGTCTCAAACCCAAAGATATTACATTTTAGGAATGAAATTAATGATTATTTTCAATATCTTTTTTTTTTTTTGATAATCAATATTTTCTTTCTAATCAATTCAGCTTTCCGACAATAAAACACCAGAAAAGACTGAAAACTGTCAAAATTGCCTGCACTCCAAGGTAACTTCTTTAAAAGTCTTTTGTCTGGTCTACAGTACAAAACCAAAGGCATTTCATTTACTTCAATTTGAATTTGTCAGCTTTGAGAAACTCGAACCATAAAATGTTTGGCTTTGTTTTTTGAAAATGATTAATCGATTATCAAATTAGTGGGTGATTAATTTTCTGTCGACCAACCAATGAATTAACTTGTTGCACCTTTATTCAATTTACAATGATAAACTAGAAATACCGCCTTGCAGTTGTAAACCTCCGAAAACAACCAGTCAAGTCACAGCTTACATCCATGTCTGTGCAGAATCACAATATATGTAGTGAAGACTTTTCCCGGCAATACCAGAAAATTGACCTTTAACCAACAAAATCTAATCAGTTCATCCTCAAGTCCAAGTGAACGTTTGTGCCAAATTTCAAGGAATTCCCTCAAGGCGTTCCTGAGAGACTGCATTAATGAGAATGGGACGGATGGACAATGATAATGGGTCCAGACACAGCTGTCACCGGCGCGGAGAATAAAAACAAAGAAAAGCAGCCAACTGTCAAATTTGAGAAGCTGGAACAAGGGACTGTTTTGCATTGTTGCTTGATAAGGGACAAAAACAATTATTCAACATAATAAGAGATGAATCGATGACATGGTTATGAGCCTACACATGTGCAACTTATATAGATAAATAGTTTAATTCAGAAACAAGAGCCAAATTTTAACTTACTTTATAACAATTCTTAAATTAAATGTTAATCTAATACGCCCTAAAATCTCAAACATGAGTGTATATAAATAACAGGAACAGAAAACATTGCATTATTATTTAAACATGGTCAGTTTTGTTGGGAAACTGCAGTGTAGGGATGGGCTATGCAAAAGAATTATGTCATAGTAAACAGAGGACGGTCTCTGGTATTTATCTAAATATCTGTCAAGCTAAAATCATCAGTCGTGTGGTTTGGTTTATGTTTATCTAATTAGGCTTACATGATAAACTGGAAGCTTCATTTTTTTTGAGTGACAGCATCAGTATTTAAGAAATTGAGTAATTGAACAAAATTGTGGATCACATTTCAGAATTAAAAAAACTTCCCCCAAACACTAGAAAAACAAACAAAAAAAAAATAGTGAGGGCCAAGTGGGTTTCATCTCAAATTTCTCAGTGCTAGAAAACAAAGGCACGCAGTATGAAGACATTTTATGAGCTCAAATTAGGGTCAATAAGATTTTGAGTTTGTAAAGTGATGTTCACAAATAATTCCAAAGTGTGTTGTTGTAAATCAACCTCTGTAAAATAAATCTGCCTGAGAAATTCAAGTTTGTACATGTGTAGAAAAGGGTTTGTAAAAACAACAGAGAGATCGTGTGAGTAAAAACTCAACAGAAGAAGTTGAAGTTACAAGTATGACTTTCGACTCTGTTTTTACACCTGAATCTGATTGGACAGCGACGGCCTAATCACAAAGCAGAGTCCAATCAGAAAGCAGCCGTTATCTTCATCTCCACTGCAAGTACTGAAATGTGTAGTAGGTTTTCAAGGTGGACAGTGGGTTTGCATAAACCCACAGCACATTATCTTTATTTTCAACAGCATCACAAATATAATGAAACCCCCCTGAATCATGTAAAAGCCCACGCCATCGTGCACCTTTCAGAACCTTTGCTGGAGATGAAGGTAATGGAGCCAACTGCTCTCTCATTGGACTCTGATTTGTGTTTGGACTGTCACTGTCCAATCATATTCTGGTGTAAAAACAGGGTCATAATTCTGTTTTGACACAGATGTTCACAAAAGCAAAGTATCTTTGAGTAACGTCGCCACTGATATCATTTGTTCACAGATTTTATTCACAGTCCGTTCTTTAACTACAATCTTTGGATTTATTTGAGAACATTTTATTCGAGCTTCGGGAGCAAGTGGTAAACTGAAACCAGTTTACATTCCCTGGATATCCCAGAATCCTTTGCTCAACCACGACAGGCAGCTTGAGCTGCGTTACCACCTCAGGCCCCTTAATTTAGATCAGGAGACAGCCATCTTATTTTAGACTACGTTTTATTTTGGCAAATTCCTGCAAGACTGTTTTTGATTAGACATTAGAGACTGTAGGTATCAAAAGTTTAAAATGATCCAAAGCCCTACAGAGCAGGTCGGTTTCCAAAGCTCTACGTAGCAGGTAGGGCTTTGGATCATTTTAAGATCCATGGCCCTAACAGAGTATGATTTTAAACCATTGTATATAATCAAATGATTTGTAAGACTTTACTTTTCGGTGTCCCTAATTCTGAACACAGCCCTGTTAGCATGAAGTTTGTATTTTTGATAGATTAGGCAAAGCATAGACAGACAGACAACAGACGCAGGAACAGTGAGTCCAGTACAATGTGACAGAGGGGTCGAGAAGGTCAAACTTTAAAACTAGTGACCCATTTTGTCTCCAAGATGGCAGCAGAGCCTGAGTGATGATGTCAAATAAACACATATTAATAACAGGTACTAATGACTGACATGATAACGGGAAATGAACTGTCTGACTGAATTCAAGTTTGATGCAGCTGGTAGATAAAAGCAAATGAGCATGATGCAGAAAGCTGCACCACATCCTAATGCTGAGATGCAGAATGAGACATCAAATAAGCATTTTCAACACACAGAGGCCTTAATGGCACTGTGTTGTAGAGAGGTGCACACCGAGGGCAGTGCAGAGCCCGGACAGGCTGAGGAGAGAGGCTGGAAAGCGGCAGGGCTGCTGCTGCTGTATGGGGACTGACCACTGGCTGCTGCCTGTCGTAAACAACTCGCAGAGAACAATGGGCAGGGTTGGGTTTACTTTATCCCATTATAAAAATATGTCGGCAGCCTTTCTCTGCCGAACCGAACACCGCCTCAAAATGCACCGAAAACGCAGATACATTCACGATGATGCGTTTAAAGCATCAACATCTACTAAATCAATCACCGGGTCTTTCGGAAAACAAGTCAGTCCCAACGCCGAGAGCTAACGTTAGCTGGGAGCAGCGACCCACACTCGGTCAGGGATTCATCTTGCCTGTCAGCCGTGCTCAGACGGCGGGGAAGCTAGCCGAACAGCCCGTGGATAGTAAAACAAGTCATGTGCGTTGAGATTCGCTGTAAGAAAAACACATTAGATGTAAATAATCGGACCTGTTTACCTGTTAGAGTAGCTGCACTCCACAGGGCGCCGCCATCTTGAACACCTCACAGCCCATCCCACCGCAGTCAGCCTCCGCTGTCGGGCTGCATGCAAACTAATCCCACAAGTTAGCGCCCCGTGAGTCGCGACTGCAACTTTTGCGATTAATTTACCCGCAAAACATCTAAAATAAGTTTGATAAATTACATCTAATAACTCAGAGGTATAATTTCTATCTGTGCCTCGCCAGATTCTTCGCTCTGTTGGCCCTGCTGCAAAGCTAAGATTGTTTTCCCAGTCACCCCATTGGTGGAAGGATGAAGTGTGTGTAATGCGGTTTCGCGTGACCCACATGTGAAGAGCGCACGCGCAAATTAGAATTTTTTTTCACCAGGTAGTTGAGATATGTGTATGGAAGCCCATAATGCCAGGTAAAAATACATTTAACAAAAGTTAGGAATAGCAAAATTAGAAATTCATGGTAGGCTAATATGATGAGATGCTAACTCAAAATTATCACATAATGACTCCAAAATGTTTTTTTCTGAGTCAGATTTATAGTAATTCAAATGGTTGACTTAAATACTAATACTAAATAATAATTTTGACTAAAATAATATTTAATAATTTTTATGTTAAAATTATGACATAATAAGTTACTATTTTGACCTAAAAAGTAATGATTTTGACTGTATATTTTACATAAAATGTCAAAAAATATGACATACTATCAGAATTTTTACTTGCCATGAAGATTTTTATTTTAGCCACCCCTGCTGTCTTTTCCTGGCAGAAATGGGTTTCCCTACAATAAATTGTAAAGCTGAACATGTGTTTATTTTACATTCAGATTACATAACACGAATATGACTGGCATCATTGTTACTAACAAAAGAGCTGCAGCTTCTTTCTATCAAAATTATTTCATTCAAACTGCTGGCCTGACAATATGTGACTTTTTTGTTTGTTTTGTCTTGGCATTTAAGATTTAGTTCATGTCATCTGCTGGCAGGATGAAAATTGAGTAGCCTAGAAGTTTTTACTTACAAATTCAGCAACACGTGAGAAAAATAGGTTAGAGGAGCCAAAAGTTACGTAGTAGATAGTGTAAAGTATTACACTGAAGTTAGCTGGGTGCTGCCATACAGCATAAACTAGACAGCAGAGTTCTATAGTCGTTAGGTGAGATTAGCTTGATTCAATTTGATTGTCATGGTACAAGTGCCAATGCAATTAAAACCAGTATAGCATCTAACCAGGAAGTGCAAAGGGTAGCAAAGAGCATACAGATATAAACACAAATGCATATGTTGAGATGTACATTATGCAGTAGAATAAATGTTGCTAAATGCATAATGCAAAAACATGATGCCAACATGTTAAAATGCCAATTCATTTATAGGGTGAAGTGAATGTTTGAAACGGACATCTAATTAGTTATTTTTAACCTTAATGTATAACTACAGAATAGGTTAACGAAGCATCCTGCTCTTTTACAGCAACACTTGCCACTAAAAATTAGATAGAACAAGAACAAATAGAATCACAAACAGAACCACATAATAAACAAACAGGTCTAGACAAGGTTACCAGTGTAGTTTCAGAGGCCCTCACCACTTTAAGCAGCCTCATATCAGACAATATTGACTCCACCAGTGGCTGTGTGTGTGTGTCTGTTTATATATCCCTGTTTCAGACCTGCAGCTCTAGTCCTGCAGGAGTAGCATGCGCTACCTATGGGCAGTAAAAATTATAGCATAGTGTTATAAGTAAATAAAGAGGAGTAATATAAAACCTGCAGTTTCTAAATTCTGATATGCAAGTTAAGCAACATAAATAATGGAACTGAGAATTGAAATTGAAACTGGGCAAGGTTCCACATGAAGCTTTATTGTGAACCTGTCCATCAAGAAAGCAACAATTTATCATGAATGATTTTCATTATTAAAGGCAATGTGCACAAAAAGTACATATGTAACATAAAGGCTTATTAAATTTAAAAGTGTGGAGAAATAGTCACTGAACCTTTTATTACTCCAAAACTGATTCAGATAGCTTTTCTTCTTTTGATGGTAAAAGTTTTCCATCTGTCATTATCCATTTTCCACCTTTAAGTGAATTACACATTTTGTTTCTTGTAGAACAAATGACTATTTTAACAAAGGTTATAATTACCCTATATACTAATGGTTCAGTCTTCTGTCAACATCCGTCAAATTTTAAATCCCTGAAACCTATTCAAGTGTCCACAAGATGGCGTACTTGCACTGCTTCCCTCATGTGAATCCACTTCTCCTCAAAGTGTTTCTCGGCTCTGCCACTTGCTGCCTTTTTTACTGGACTCTGCAAGGTGACATGATCATTTATAATTTTTATTTTTATTTTTTTATTGTTTTATTTTCCAAAAAATCTTTATCTGTCCATTTTGTCGTAGCCTATAATGTCTATCTTGCTCTTCGGTATCGCATATGTGACATTAGCCTACAAGTATCCTGTAAAGAAATCTGTCATGAGAGAATATCGATAATGCTTTAATAAACACAGACAAAAGTCAACAGTGTTAATTTCCAGGACTGGTTTGGTGTGTGTATCTTTGGAGGTGCTGCCTTCTCATATGATCTTTTGGCCATTTAAATCCTGCACACAAGTCATACACACATTACTTGGAGTAAATCATGTAAATCAAACATTGTTAGGTGGGAATAGTTTGTTGGATTTTTTTTTTTTTTTTTTGGTTGAAATTTTTACTTGTTTTTTGCATTTTAACGTTAACATGTGTCTTTTTCTAAACCTATGTTTGCTTTCAAATTAAATGTCTTTCTAAGATCATTGCAAATATGCAGAAATATGCAGTAGGATGCAAATAAATGGTCTTTCGTTTGAGGCATTAACATTTAAAAAACTTCAAATCTAGCCTTTAATCCCAACATGTGTTTCTGGGAGCACTAGGTGTTTTGTGTAACTGTTGCAGGGGCAGCACAGGCCCGGTGTTTTTCTAGGCAAATTTCCATCTGCAGGTTGGCCTTTTCATTGGTTGCAACCACACTCAGATTCCCTGCAAAGTTATCTGATTGAAAATCAGGGAGGGGAGAAAAGAGACAGCAACAAGTGCGATGGTTATACACTGCTTTGCTTTTCTGACTTTTGGGAAAGGATTTAACGACACATGAGCCGTCTCCCATATAAAGAATAAGGACGTTATTATTACTACTTTATTTTTTTTTTTTTAATTACGACGCCTTTTATTTCGACGGGAACTTGCTCGGTTAACGGTGAGTAGCGCCTGCCTGTGAAATAAAAGTAAACCAGGCTAAAGTGAAACTTTTATTAGTTTTTCATGAATAACAGGGTGATGCAAACTGAGCAAATGTCTACAATGTGGTTTTTAATTGTAGTTTTTTTTGTCTTCCAGCCTGTTAAAATATAAAGAAAACATATTTTCTGATAATCAGTTAGTTACTTTACCATATGGATATCCTAATATAATTGACTGCATTAAAGGAGAGTAACGCACCTGTAATTTCGGCGGAAAGGATATTGCGGAGGTATCCGGATGATGTTAGAATAACATGTTGGAAAGTGACAGTTTTGTTTAGTTTTTTACAAATATGACATGATAAACTTATTTATTAACATCTATTCTAAATTCCTAAATAAGTTGTAAGAGTTAACCTATTGGTGTTTGTTTGGTGTAGAATCAACATGCCCCGGTCATTTCTGGTGAAAAACAAACGATGCATGTCCTTCAATGTTCACCGGTCATATGAAGATGAGCCGAAGGCCCCGATATGTACAGGTGAGACTCCGAAAACAATCATTTTATCTGAATACATGAGGGATACAATGTTTAGGACAATTCAGCTCCTGCTGTCTGCTTTTATTTCCCTGCATACCTATTTTAAAGCTGCTTGCTGTGTTTGAAACATTTGCATGGACGTCAGTTTTTAGGCAAATTTAAAAAAAGAAAAAAAAGAAAAAAAAGGTGTATGTATTAATCATGCATCTGCCATTTATTAACTAATACATCAGGTTCTAGTTGTAAATTTCAAGGTTTAGCTGTGAATATCTACAGAATGTCTTTAAACAAAATGTCCTCTGGGAGGAACTGCAGGGTTTTGTTATTATAGGGTGTTTACTTGCTGTCTAATCACGCAGGGCCATGACTTCTGCTTGAATCAATCACACTTTTTATTTGTTGTGGATTTGCAGAAGTCCCACCGGCGGTTCAGAGCACAGACTCTTCAGACAGGCCTCGGTCAGAGAAGCAGTTTCCCGATCCAGATCGCAGTTCATTAAAAAAGGAGGAGACAGAGCTTGCGTGTCCCTTACCTGTTCATCCAGAGCCGACCAGACCTCCTGCAGCTCCCACACAGCCATACTTCCTAACTGGTGAGCGACCAGTGCACTCACCCCCCATCTTCTTCTGCTACGTCTACAGCATAACTTTAAATCAGAAAGGTAACACATGGTTCTGTGTTTGCTTATGTGCACCCTCAGAGCCTCACATGGCAGAATTCCCTCCTTACTACAAGCCATATGCCTGGGAGCCGATGCATTCCTCCTACGAGCTCCGTCAGATGAGTTTCAGCCCCACCGTGCTGCAGCATGCCAGCTCTCTGTACGGCAGCCACATCAGCCGCAGCCCACAGCCTCAGCAGCCTCTGGACTGCAGCACACACTACTCCCCCACCTCTGACACCTACCACTGTATCACCTGCGACAAGGTACGCGCCGCATGTCGGCCTCACGCCTGCACATACAACAACTATCTGTAGAGTGATATCTCTTCGTCAGCAGGCTTTACTGATGGACGAACTCTTCTTTCAGGTGTTCTCAACGCCCCATGGACTGGAGGTTCACGTCAGGAGGTCGCACAGTGGGACGAGACCTTTCGGCTGCAGCATCTGCAGAAAAAGCTTCGGTCACGCAGTCAGTCTGGAGCAACACATGAATGTCCACTCTCAGGTACATCAGTGACTCTAAACATCATAAGATGCGTCATTTTAAAAGGTGTAGTCCAACTATTTATTGCACTTTAATAAAGTTTGGAGGACTTGTGAGAGTTTAAAAACAAAACAAAACTGAATGATCAGAATTAAAGGGGCAGACGCTGAGATATTCAGACGTTTAGCCCCAAGTGTTGATTAATCTTCGAAAATGCTTGATCCTACACTTCCCATAATGCACCACTCTTCATTAGACCCTCACTGTGACACCATCAGAGTAAATTTCGCAGATGTGCCAAAGCTCCTCCAGACAGAAGACATAATACAAATGTTTTTCGCAGACTGTGTATTACTCACACTTTCAATAAGCAAATCGATCTTGATGTGTAAAAAAGTGGTGACATGCCCCTTTAAAATCACAATTAATTAATAGTGATCAGTACTAATCATGCAACTAATCCAAGAAGAAATCTGGCTTCAAATTACTCTTTATAACATGCTGGAAAGTATTGTATGTTTAAAACTTTTGAACTTGAAGAGTTAGAGACACAGGAACTAATGAATTGAAGTTCTGACTAATAGTTAATAGTTAATAGATTATTAATTTACATAAAGTTAATTAAAAGATTAGTTGATTTCACTAAATCCCAGGATGAGGTTTTACAGTGTTTAACTGAATAAAAGCAACTCACTGACTTTTAATATTTTTTATGACACTGACATGACAATCTGCCCAGTTGTGAAGGAATTGTAGATATTCTGTTTCTCATCTTATGTTATGATTGAAACAACTACTACAGTACTACTACAGTAAATGGACCTTATAGTGAGATTATTTTGTCAACTGTTGTTTCCAAGATAAGAATGAACTTTGAAGCTCAGCATTTGTGACATCCTGCTCTCAATCTAACACTTTTTTTGTGCTCTTTGTCATTGAGCAGGAAAAAAGCTTCGAGTGCAAGATGTGTGGGAAATCATTCAAGCGCTCCTCCACCCTCTCCACACACCTGCTCATCCACTCGGACACCAGGCCTTACCCCTGCCAGTACTGCGGCAAGAGGTTCCACCAGAAGTCCGATATGAAGAAGCACACGTACATTCACACTGGTAAGTCACAACATGAGGATTGTCTGACAGACATGTATTTATGATACTAGTAAAAAAGTAAAACTGTCCATGTCTCCTCTTGCTGTAATAATCTGCTTTCCAAGTGCAGCATGCAGGAATTGTTTCCAGGAGCAATATAACTGCTGATAAATCAGAAAAAGAAACTTAAACAAATGTCCTGTCGATTTGCATATCTGGTTTTCCTGCTGCGTGCAGAGCTCTGTGAAAGGAACTCTATGCAGTCCACATTTGTTGCCAATAAATGTTTGACAAATCTGAACAATGGCACTATTCTTCCCTCATTCATATTAGTGAAAAATTTATTTTTTATGGTAAAAATACCTGGCACCATTTTAAATGCAAACAAACCTGACTTTCCAGAATTACAGAATGACAGAGTCATTGTGTTATATCGTTTGAGAACGATCCAAGATTTGACTGTGTAGATTTCTTACTGTTTTAACTTTTTAATTTTTTTTACATTTTATAGGTGAAAAGCCGCACAAATGCCAAGTGTGTGGTAAAGCATTCAGCCAAAGCTCCAACCTGATCACCCACAGCAGGAAGCACACAGGCTTCAAACCGTTTGGATGTGACATTTGTTCCAAGGGCTTCCAGCGTAAGGTGGATCTCCGCCGGCACCACGAGAGCCAGCATGGCATGAAGTGAAAGCCAAACTCAACAGTAGCAAGTGTTTTCTACACATGTACAATTAATTTCTGTTTCTGAAACGACCAGCTGATGTTAATGTAACCTGAATATCTTTACAGAGAAAAGCACAAGAATAAGAAAGCTGTGAAATCAAATTCTGATTGAAGGCAATTTAACTTAAGAAAAATGTCATCTGTGTCACAAAGAAATTGAGCAGTTAATTAGAATGTATTTAATTAATATATTGGAAGTTGTCTTCTTTCAAAGATGTGTTTATATGTGGATGAATGGGAGATTTGCTGATGTAATTTTTGATTTCTTATATTTAATTTAAAATATGCTTGAGCAATGTAAATTAGCCTGATTCTGTATGTGAGTTGATAAATGCTTTCCTTTGAAAAATAAAATGTGAAGTGAGAAGGAAAATCTTTGGTTGGTCTTTTTAAATAAAACTCAATGAAGAAATGCAAAGTGAAATAAAATATACAATCCTTCACAGCTAGAAGGTAAAATACACGCGCGGTGTTTGTCTAAGATAACGCGATGAGCACTGCAAACACACTTTTTCTCGCTGTTCGGCCCTTTCAGGCTCTTTCTGTGTGTTTTACTGAGTCAGTCTCCTGTGGGTGCAGGATGTACAATAACTACTTGACTGTGGCCTCAGGTGAAAATCTCTTGCGGGACCAGAGATAGCATGCATTCAAATAACACACCCGGAACACCATGCAAATCCAAGGGCTGGAGCGCTATTCATTCCTGAAGGCCGACTAGAAAGAGGATAGAGGAAATTTTTACGTCGCCCAAATTAGATATGCCACTGTGCCCTGTGCCCAGCTGCTTCCTGGTTATTGCTGAAGAGGCAAATCCAGCTCTATAATCTCGGTAAAAAATCAGAATTGCACAAACTGTCATAGGCCATAATGAATTTTGTTCATGCACCCTTGCATATATGCAGTAGTGTCGCTGCTTGGCCTTTGCAGTGAGGGATACAGGGATAAATACGAGGCTGTGGAAAAAGGGACTGATTACTTAGTCAACTGTCACCACACCCAGCCAGCCTGTTGGATTTACTTTAACTCACCACCTTCCTCAAACACCAAACCTGTTAGGACATTAAGCTGCTTGAGGCAAATCAGATCATCATCATCCCAGCCTTTTAAATCTGACAAACACTGAGTGAAGCTCAGTCACAGTTTGTAAAAATGAGTTTTAAAGGTAAGTTAGACCAACTGTTGATGCAAATTCATGATAATGATAAAAACCAAATTTGGAGTAATCTTATGAACAAATGACTTTTGTTATTGTGTCACACACACATAGAAAAATTAAATGGATAGTCTCTTTAGTTTTTACTCACCTGTGCATCAGAATATTTCAGGGTTTTGTTGAGCCATTTCATGGAAAATGATAAATAGAATGAAAAAATAAAAAATAAAAATAAAAATCCTCATAGTAATCATCATAACTCATCATGATTTGAGCAGTAATAAAGAAAATGGGATCAAATCCAAATCACACAGCTCAAGACAAACGGTTTTCCTCCTGCACTATTCACATAAAGTTGGTTTCAAAGCCAATATTACCCAGAACTTTCACCTCTGACGATCTGAGAGTTCAAATTTTAATGTGACTAAAAGCCTTTCTGCTAATATCAAGCTTTTTAAGTTAAAGGGGCTATATGTAAGTTTTGCTATTGCTGCATAGCCAACGTTAGCATTAACAGCTGTTTATTTACCAGTCTAGGAGAACCGTTGTGAAGTCAGCATCAAACTTCATTCCTTCCCTCACCAAGAGCTGTCTCCAGCGGATTAAACCAAGCTAATATTACCTCTTGTTTTGCTTCGATTTATATGCTAACATTGGTTATATTGAACTAGCAAAACTTAAAAATAGCTCATTAAGTTCAGTGAGTCCACTCAGATTGTGCAAGCAAATCATTGGCTCACTACTAAAAAAAAGAGTAGGTCCACTACTTTCTTGTCTCACACTCTGTTAGGATATTGATGAATCACTTTGCTGTTGGAGTCCGCTGCCTTCAGGGAGATGTGGCCCTAAACCGGGCTTCTCCTCACCTGACCCCATGGATCGTGTTGGAAGGCATGTGTTGACAGAGATGTACCTACAGCAATGTTCCTCCTGTCTGGTCCAGTGAACTGCATCTGGAGTAGCCAAAAATCTTTTAACTTTATTGGGCAGGTGATGCCGATCCTGGACAGAGGTGAGATTATCTCTAGTCCTAATAATGTGTGTTTTATTGTTATGTTGTTGGAATTACATTTTGAAAAATGTATTGCATTGTGTGTTTATTAGTAAGCAAGAGACAGTTTGAGTGTTTTCAACTTAAATATTAATTTTAAGTAGAAATAATTTGTCTTTTAGTGTTTTGAACATAAAATGTTACTTTCAATCTATTTACTCCAACAAATAATTTTCTCAATCATCCATTACTTCCATTATTTAAGGTAATCAGTTGCCTCACATGTTTTAAGTCATGTCAACAGAGGAAGTATACCAGCTTTAAACCGTGCAACTAAACATCTTCGGTTTCTGGATGAATGAGATATAACATATGATGCAGGATCAAACACACTTAGACCATTTGCAAATGAAAGGGTGGGATCACAGTTTCAAGTGCAAAGGTTTATTCATGGGTGAGTGGGGGAGAAGAAATCAGTGTATGAACAGGAAGGAGAGGAGATGTGAGGGCTTACTGTCTGGCAAACAAATCTGACGGCTTTATGCAAAATTTGTTGATATTGCCAGGGCAACAGGGTCCGTTGTGATCCTGTGAAACAGTTAGGCCTTGTCGCTGCATCCTGGTGTGAGGAAACAGAGCAAATCAAAATCCTGCACAGGTAACCCAACAGAAAAGACAGGACGAGGATCATCTTGGGTGGGACTAAACAAACAGGACATAGGTCCTGAAAGGGGAGGGGCGGCCCTGTGGGGGAATAGCCTGGGGAAAAACGGGAGAAAATGAAGAAAGCGTGCGAGCCTGTGTGCACCTGTAATCCCTTCACTGGTGAACAGGTGTATGGGTGGGAAAAGCTTCATGCAGTGGAGTACTTTTGATTTTTTTTTTTTTAAACACAGATGTCGGACAAAGTAGCAGAAGAGGACTGTGGTGGAGCTGTTTATGTGGTTTCCCAACCTTTGATCATTTGCATATATGTTGCCTTAGGGTCTGTGGTATCCCAATAGTTGCACATTTGCCTGATTGTCTTTCTAACTGTTCAGATCTTACTAAGCTTCACTGGGAAACAGAGCAATCAGAAATACAGTAACAAAAGAAAGTTTTTCTTGCACAATATCTTTCCTTTTTCATTTTTGGCTTTATTATTGTAGGAGGAAGCTTTGCACATCTATTCTGTTAGGCAGGTGTGTAGGAACGGGATGTTTTTGTTGGATTTTATTATGGTCACAGTGAGAGAGAGACAGACGGGCTGGGGAGAGAGGGGTTGACATGCAGCAGAGGGCTACAGGCTGGACTTGAACCTGGGCCGCTATGGTACGCGCTTTATACCAGGTGAGCCATTGGGGCTCTCAGCATAATACCTTTAATACATTTTAAAAGTTTTATTTTCAGTGTGACAGATATCCATAACATGTGAGCAGGGCGCTGCCTGGACAGTGGAGTTACAGCACAACACAACACTGACACCAGACACAGGCTCAGCTCTAACAAATCTACCAAATCTGTTCCATCTTGTAAAGATCAACCAACAAATTAAAAAAATCAAGACTCAAACATCAGTTCTGTGTTGTCAAAACCAACACAGCCCAATACAAATGCAGCTCTGTGTCTCTATCTCTCTCACACACACACTGACTGAAACAGCAGGTAAAGACTTGGAGCACAGAGCTGAAATTTGTCTTGCAAATTAGTTCCATGCAAATGAACCCTGGTCTGTGCTGTGGAAACACTGCAGAATGGATGGATGGCTGGCTGAACATGCCCGAGGCAATGATGACACATTCATGGAAGACAGAGCGGGAGATCCCCACTTTCTCCCCTTTATGTAGATCAAAGAAATATCATGGGAATCTGAGAAATCATTTAATGTTGTAAGATACCTGTACCTGCTTTTGTTTTGGACGTACACATCCCCCCTCTCAAAAACAAAAATCACTTTTACAGTTGCATGACTCAGATTCTTCCTTTTCTACATTCAATCTGTTTCCATGTGAGCTGATTCATCAATATAAGATTCACATGACTAGAACGACTTGTTTCTCTGTGTTTCTTAAAACTTTCCCCCCAAACGTAAAACCTTCCCTCTCTTGCAGATCTTTCCATAAAATCAGGGCCAAAATGTGAAATGAGCCTAATGGAGCCCAAGAGTGGAAACTGGTTACTTAGGTTCAACCATTACAGTAAACAAGGAAACAATATGAAATAATATGACAGCACAAATATCAAATTTCTCTCTGAGAAATTTGAATTCAAGGAACTTGTGGCTTTGGTTACAAGATGAAATTAGATATGATGATACCTTATTCATTTCCAGGGAGAACATACAGCAGCAGAGAGACTGTCCTCCTGTGAAAAACGAGCCCACAGGTCGTTTGTGCAGCAGCTTATTACGACCTATAGTTACGTTTTATTGCTAGGCGACATCTAGTGGTCGTAGTAATTATGACAGGAGCAAAGGGAAAAGTGCGGTGATATAGATATATATAGATCGGTGTTCGATTTCCATGTGAAACCAGTACTTTATATTGTTTTTATTATCCATGACTGTTCGTTGTTATTATTGTAACCATGACAACAAAGATCGTCTGATGTTGAGGAAGTAGGCTACTTATTCTAACCCAAATAATGATCTTTTCTTAACCCTTAGTTCTAATGCCTAAACATAACCAAGTAGTTTTAATGTCTAAACATAACCAAGCCATGACTGTTATTATACTAACCAACGTTCGGTACTCTTGGTACAATCATTTATTATGGTAACCACGACAACCAAGGTCTGGTACTGATGCCGTCCTAGGGGCGCTATTTCAGGAGACACTCCTATGGGTCGTATCAGAAGGTTGAAAAAACGACCTACATGGTTGTTTAGGTTGTTTAGGAGGACTTGTTGGAATAAGCAGGGCCTTCAAATCTGTAAAAGAGGTGTTGTTTATTAAAAGAAAAAAAGTATTAATAAACCAAAGAGATGCTATTTATAGAAAAGAAAAAATGCTTTCACAGAATGTGCTTGTGCATAAAATTACTGCATTGCACAAATAATCATAATGTTATTTTATAAAAAATATAAATGTTATAGCCTATATAATGAAATAGCAATATTATTTGTGTATGGTGTAAGTGTGTAAGTGTTTTGTTGTTGGGAGTGACCCAGAACATTAACGTTTTAACGGCAAAATAAATTAAAAGTCATGATTATATAAACAAGAAAGCTTTAGAATTGTGCTGTTTTTGTAAAGTCGATTGTTAATGTTGAATGACATGCCAGTGATCCATCACTTTGTTCTTAAAACAGACAGAATAATCCAAATGTAAAAATAAACTGTCAGCAGATTTCCTCTATATGACTGAACACAGGAAGATGCTGCTGTATGATCACATCCGCTGCTGTCACACAGTGTGGGGGGGTGTGATACTACTTGACTGCCAGTAACACTGTGTTATGGTCCTGCCCTCCTACAGATAAGTGCAGCGATGACGTCTGGAAAAGGCTGCACCCACAAAGTGTCATACAAGCGGGATGAGAAAGAAATAGATCAACATTTCTTGAGGCTGCTTTTTCTAGGACACAACCTTCACGTTACATCCAGCCTGATGTTACTATAAGAGGAGCTCCAACACTCCAATGCGGGAAACAGAAAATAAAACTACTTGCCATTGTAGAAGATGATCATGAACATCGTCTCACAGTTACACAAGTGTGAGCTTCAGAAATCATTTTAAAATACCAGTTTCTCAGCTGTGACCTTTAAGCTTATCATCAATATCCGCAGCCAGTAAAGGTCCTATTTATATCCCTTACTCACTAGATTTCATTTTGTTGCAAAAATCTTAATTTATCAACAAACAAATATGGATGTGGTGAAACAGCAGTGGCAAGGGCATCTTAGGTGTACAGCTGTTATGGACATAAGCCATGTGGTGACACGGGGCCACATATCATCCCCTTCTCCGTCCCTCTGTTTACTCATCAAACCTGTCCAATAACTGCAAAATGTTGTTGTTGTTGTTGTTGTTGTTGTTGTTGTTGTTTTTCAAAATAAAGATTTGATGCTGTTTGGCATTGAATAATAATTTATATTTAATTGTTCTTGTTTGCTCAATAGCAGCTGAAATCTTTTTAGTAAAAATGTTCTCCTGCAGGATTTGAAGGCAGTGTCATTTCTACAAAATATTCAACTGCAGTCGTTCCCAACCTCCAGTGGGTCACAAGATAAATCTGAGGGTTCATGAGATGATACACAGGGTAGGAAAGCAGAAATAAAACTTAGCTAGTCTAGCTAGCGGCATGGCTCTGTGGATAGCAGTGTCTGCCAATCCACTACTTTGGTCCAGACTGAAATGTGACTATTGGATGGATTGTCACGAAACCTTTTCATCATCAGGTCAAAATCTTTATGACCAAAAACCTTCTCCATTCTCACCATTCTGCTTAGTGCTAATTAGCAAATACTAGCATAAATTAAATTAGACAGGGAGAAATATCATAGTGTGCAGACATATTTAAGTTATTATGGGTCACAAGGAAACATTGCTTTGTTTTAAAGGTCACAGGCCAAAACAATGGATAACCACTGGTTTAGTGTACTCTAGGACTTCTTAGCATTTTGAAAGTCGTATGTTATTAAATTTTTAATGTGTGTGCAGTTGTGTGACAACCGTGGGCGGATCTTGACATTAGATTCACTTGTTGAATAAATTACCAGAGTGTAGAGGAGAAAATAACTGATAATCATCCTTCTTTTTGCCTACAGAAAGGTGATAGGCCTTGTGGGCGTGGCCTAATGCCTACATCACACATCCAAACATGGCCATGCATACAGAAAGTCTTTCCAACTGACATACGGTGGCGAGCTGATGGTCCAGAGGCACAGAAGCTGAGGGAAGGGATGACAGGAGAGAGAGGGGACATGCTGAGTGAGAAGTCAGAGTCATTGGGAGCGGGGGGGTGAAATCTGAGGGCAGCAGGCTCTTCCAGCGTGAGCCGGGTGATGGAGGCCGTCTGATAACCTTATCATGGCCTCCCCACACTGTAACGGCTGGAACAGGCCAGCAGAGAGGCAGGGAGGAGCGAACAGGCCCTCGACTGAGATAGCACCAAGAGCTGGATATCCTATGTGCGAGCCCCCCCGACCCCCCCCCCCATGAGAAAGAGAGAGAAGAAAGAAAGAGAAAGATCATCAAAATCTTCACTTCACCACAGCACACAACAGATTGTCAGTCAGTGCCCTCTGCCCCCACCTCTTTCCCTCCCGCAAAACACTGAGCTTTGTAACACTGTGATAGACCTGTACAGGCTGAATGTCACTCTTTATGTTTTTATTGAAGTTGATTACAGTTGTTTGCTGTTGATATTTCAATTTGCCATAAAAGGAAGCGCAAGAAGAATGTAGTAAACTCAGAAGAACAGATACAGTTAACACAGTGAAGAGTGTAGAGACGAGAATCTGGCACAACACACTGAGATTCAGAAGAGAAGTAAAATAAACCCAAAGGAAAAAAAAAAAGCCTTAAACAAAAATAACATTTCCAGTCATCTACTTTACACCAATAGTATAAGAAGATCTTTTGAATAGGTATGGGCAGCACCAAACAGCAGCCAGATACTGTTAGCAACTAGCTGGTAAACCACGAGGATTAGCAGGAGCCAGATGTTTCCCTCAGGAGTCTGTAGGGACCAAAGAAACAGCTAAAAGAGAGAGCATAATTAACTTCAATTCACCGGGTGGATTCACCAGCTTTTTCACAGCATCTGTTTTCATATGCGATAGCAGGGAAAGCACAGGTGTTACAACACCACTAATTGAAGCTCTGTTTGACTCAAGTGTATCCAGTACAAAGACTGAATTTAGACAGACTGAATCAGGAATTGCTCAGCCAAGTTTAGTTGTAACACTAGTTTGCAAGGGGGTACTGTTACATAGCCCAAAACAACTAAACTTTCCAAGAACTTCAAAGCTTTACTATTTACTTTTCATTTTGCAAGCTAGCTTTAAGAGTTACATGTAAAACAGCACTCAAAACTGGAAACACCACTTAGGATAGACTTGGGCTTTTGCAGGTGCTGGTTGGTCAAGAAATAGGTCATACTCTTAGCTTGTTGTTTAGGTGAGGGTTTTATCTCTAGATTTGTGAAAAACAAAGTAACAGTGTGATTTAGAAAGCTTTGGAGTTTTTACTTACTGCTTTTTATCTTTAAGCTTTAAACTTGGCTAAACCTGTCCCTATACTGGAAGCACAGGAATGTAATTCAGTGTTACCAACATGTTATGAGCCTAATTCATTAGTTGCAGTGTTTAGAGTCAGATGCAAAACAGCATCACATTCACTGCTAACCTCCAGTTGAGGAAGTTATTTTCCCCAATCTCTACAATGTCACATGAAAGCACCATTCCAGCAGACTCTCATTTTGCACTTGCAGCTCCATTTCCAAAATTTTAAAAACACTTCATCAGAGTACCAGATTGTTTCTTAAAAAATAATAGGATAAAACAACATAAAAGAAATTCTATATACCGCCAACTCAAATGAAGATGATTAAAAAAAAAGTGAAATGGCCACTGACCCACATTGTGCAAATCTAGTGTTAAGCCTTGCACTCCCTGAAAGACATGAGAAAAGAGGACAAACTAGAATCAAAGTAAACAGTGTTACACTAAGGCTGTAATTGCCTTTATAACAGCATCTTAAATAACTTGGTAAACACACAGACATCTGTTTTTTCAGAGGCTTGTTCCTTCTCTGAGGGGATGACAGTCTGTTGACAGTTTCTGGGAGGGACAGCACGCAAATCCTCTTTACTGAGGTCCTTCTGAAAACAGTGGACGTCTCCTTCTGACAATACAAAGATACTTTTTGTAAATGTTAAAACACCCAGTCCTGCATATGAAATAACAACACATAGGCAAATCACTAATATAAAGTCTTAAAAGTGCATTCAGAAAGATTCAGTTACTTTTGTTAATAAACTTTAACGGAGGCATTATTTTATTCCCACAGTCAGATAATTATTTCCTCCACTGGCTGCATTTTGTTTGGTTTTACAGCGCCATCATGTGGCCAGAAGATGTTTAGCAACTGCCAATTCATTTTAGTAGTCTATAGTACATTAAGTTGACTGTGAAATTTTTTAAAACTGCGTATATAAGAACCAACAATGGACTAATGTAATATCATTTGCATTATGCAAACACATTATTTAACGATATAATATTTAAGAAATATATATATATTTAATAGAAGAAGAAAAGGGACCATTTTTCTGACTGTCCTGCTTGAATGTTCTTGAAGATTTTATTTTATTTTTTTAATTTGAGTTGTTGAGTCAAATTAGTCAACGTCTTGATTGATATCAAAAAGAGTAAGAAGAGGAGAACTTTCTTTTTTGGTTTAATAAAAACCCGCGGAACTATATGTGTGCACCAGCGTTTCCGCCCGGCGATATTTTGCACTTGGACACACCCTCACGCTGCGGTGTTTGGGAGCTATGGGAGTTTTAGCGGGCTGTGTTTGGTGTTAAGTGTCTTCGTTTAAATAACGCAGATAGAAAAGGCAGCATGGCGGATTCCAATGAGCTGAAGTTGGATTTTACTCTGAAAGAGCTGACTGTTTCCTGTCCGGCTGAAGATGATGTTCCCGGCAGCTCGTCCACCGTGAAGCTGCGGGACAACAGGCTGGTGTGTGTGGAGTATCCGGCGGTGATTAACAGTGTTCCCAAGATGCTGGAGACTCTCGGGGGTGAACAAGGAGTATCCAAAGTAAGTAGACCGCAGCTGGGACAAAATGTTGTGGCTATCGTGCCTGGGCTTTTATTATTTTAACTTTGTCTGCTTTAAAACAATGTGTGTCGCGTGCAGACTTCATAAGGTTGAACATTACTCTGTAATGTCAGGCTTTATCTTGATGGCCAAGTGCTATGAACTGTAAGACAGATGTGTAGTGTACATTTTTACATTTGTATTACTGTTAGTCATATATGGTGTTGGGGCATTTGAACTTAAAATTACACATCTATATTTCAGGGTTTCCAAAACGTTGTCCACCTCTCAAAAGGTCTTTAGGGCGGTAGTTTAAATCAGAGAAACAACAACATGGGGTCATCAAAGGCCCCAGGTTGGATGTTTTGTATCACATTACACATTTTGGCACTAGGCCTAACATCGGTTTTATTTTGAATAATGTGAGCTGAATAGAATCACCTTAGTGGCTGTTTTGGAGTAGCTGATTGTCATCACCTTTACTGTGGTCATAGCTGTCCTCACTGTTATAATCTGATATCTGTCTGTGTTTCCTGTTAATCCACAGACCTTCGCTCACCCCAACCGGCGGCTTGAGCTGCGTTTCCGACCTCAGGACCCTTTCTGTCACTCTCTGTGTGGAAACCGCTTCCCGTCCAGCAACCTCCTCCTTAGAGTGCGGCGGCGGGTGCGAAAGAAAGACCCCAAGGATGCTGAGATCCACATGGATGTGATCGGAGTCATAGGGACAACATACAAATTCCAAGGCGAGAGCAAAAGTCCTTCTCATCTATGAAGTCTTTGAACATTTCAAACCAACAGAATGTGAATTTCAGTGATGTGATCTTTATTAAAGAGACAGGATTTGAACTGATGAGGTGACTGTTCTGATTACCTCTTTGTTCTTTGCAGGGCTGGCAGACTTTCAGTGCCTCGCTGTGCATTCAGAAGGTGGGAAAGACATGTCTTTATACGACAAAATCATCCTTCGCAAAACAGAGAATCAAGAGTTCTTTGAGCAGCCCATGCCCTTCTTTCTTCCCCCGGCCATCTTCTCACGCCTCGACAGTCCCGTGGATTATTTCTACCGGCCGGACATCCATCAAAAATCAGTAACAGCTCTGTGGGTGAAGCATAATTTTCCTCAGATTTTACAAGCTGACCTTCTTTTGATTTTCTTGTAAGGCAAAATTTGGGAACATACTACATGAGCCTAAACCCTGATTTGGCCACAACGACTGGTACAGATATACAGCATGGATGGAATGTTTCAAGAATTTCTATTTAAGAAATCTATTTTTGTCAATATTGGAAACTTTGCTTCGGTTTTGCAGTTTATCAGGAATATATTTATTCTGTGTCCCTTCCATTGTGTTTATAGCCAGATGCCCCTCAACAAGAAGAACTTTATCGGTTTGAATCGTGCTCGTCGGCCCCACAACGCCATCTTCGTCAGCTTCAGCGATGCCACTGTGCCCAGCGAGTGCCTCGAGCCGGCCCGGCTCAACTGGGCACGAGTCTGCCTGAAGGAGTCCGACAAAGAGGCTGAAGAACATTTGAAAAAGGTTTGTGTTCTTCTGTTCAACGCACCCTCTGATTACTAAGGTCACTTGCTTACAACAGGAGAATATGTGTTATTGTTGGAATAAGGAGGATCAGATCAGCCATCAGGCTATTTTCAGTAGTCACTCTGTTGACCAAACCATCATAATCAACCAGTTCTCACTCCAGAAATAGCATCTGCTTGAAGTTGGAAACTGTAGCTCAATATTACGCAGGTATGGCTTTCCTTCCGTTTCTGAGCTTTTATCTTATCTCAAACCAAACATTTTGTGCCTAGATGTTTGAGAGCCGGCCCATCTGGTCCCGGAACGCGGTCAAGGCCAACATCAACATCCACCCTGATAAACTCAAGCTGCTGTTGCCCGTCTTCGCCTACTACATGGTGAGCTGAGGAGACAGACTGTCCCTGCTAAAGAGTGAGGTTGCATTTTAGGGGGAAAAAATAAATGCTGTTCAGTTCATTTTCCATGATGTCAATCAGTTACATTTTGAAACAGTGAAACTTAAGTGAAAATACACACTGAAGCCTCAGTGAGGAGGTGAACAGAAAAAATTCCAACCTGAAATCTATTGTTTTTTTAATATTAGTGCTGCACCATATGAGGAAAATCTGCGATAGCGCTGTTCAATATTTCCATGACGATATGACCTGCGATAGATAAACAAATATTCGAGTGTGCTTATACAGGTTTGCTGACTGAAGCTGAATGAAGAACACAGACAAAGGTTACTATCGGTCACCTCCTCCGCCCTCCTCCCTCTCCTGCAGGTACCGCTGCTGAGAGTGGGCAGCTGCTGTCTCAGGCTGCAGTTACAAGTTTAAAAAAGTTTGTGTGAAATGAAGCCGCAGTCTACACACAGAAAACTTTCCTTTTTAGCTTTTTCATAACAGTTCAGCTACATTCTTGTGCATTGTGATTGAAGTAGTTAAATTACTTTTTGGACATTTTTGTGTAATTAACGACTGAAACTACAAACAACTGTGGGCCATAAAAGGAAAGGACCGCTATGAAGATATACCCAGGAAATGCATTGGTTAGGCAGTCACCACAATACACTTGACCTTTTGTGTAGTGCATGTGCAAAAGCCATGGGTAGGCGTTACTCACACAGTGACAACATCCTTATGGATAAACCTCCTGAATCTCAGCCTGAGGAAGAATCACCATGGTCTTACTGAAGCAGCTGGTGATTACAAAACCAAAGCTGACGTTCCAACACTTTTACTTTTTCTCAGTAGCTTTAGTTAGCTTTCTGTTCTCTACTGCCACAGAATAATAACATCTCATTTTCCTAAATTCAAGTTAAATTACAGACTTAACTTTTGTAGGTGACAGGACCATGGAGGAGTCTGTGGGTGAGGCTGGGCTTTGACCCCCGAAAGAGCGCAGAGTCCAAGAAATACCAGATACTAGACTTCAGGATCCGCTGCAGCACCAAGCACGGTGAGAGCCTGAGGCAGGACGGGACAAGAGTCAGTGTATTTTGTTAGTTGATGAGCAGTTTGCCAGGGAGTTCTTTAGTTACTAGTAGTAACAATAGCATTTGGTGATATTGTAGAATATTTTTTTCTTATTTTGAATCTCAATGAAAAGTCCGACCTCTCTGCCTGACACTGACTGCTGGCTGCTGTTTTTCCCACATTTAGGCTATTCACTATCTGACATGCCAGTAAAAGCCAAGAGGAGCGCTCTTAACTATAGTCTGCCTATCACATTCAACAAAGCAGGTGAGTGGGTGACTTTATTCAGATGTATGTGTTTATTTAATATGGACGCCCACAGCAAACAAAGCCCTCACAGAGGGGACACATGTAAACATCATTAAATAACACGTGACCTCATAAAACCCAATCAACACAAGTGATAAAAACAAGCGTTTCCAACCAGATTGTTCGACCTGAGATATGAGGCTCAAAAAATGTCAATGGCCTTACACTGTACATGTACTGTGCAAGGCAGGTGAATTAGCTGACAAATAACCAGGTCACAGTTGGCTTTCTGCAGTACCCTGATTTCTTAAATGTTACACAAACAAGGAACAAGAGTCTGTGATCTGGTTAGGAGATTGAAGAAATCTGATTCCCCAGCTAGTATTCTTGTCCATGTATACACATAAACAAAACAAAAAAAAAATGAAGAAGCAGCATCTCATATTAAATCACACACTACAGTTAGAATAAGTAAGAAGTGCTTCTAAAATACAGTCAGAGGTTTGTGAGAGTATTGTCTGATTGCACGCATATCCTGGTTTCATGTAGCCGTGTAAACACATTGACAGTAATTAATGGTAAATTGTACAGCCCGGCTCACTAAATTAAACGGCAGTAACAAGTCCTCAATAATCTACACTGACAACATGGTGGAAAAACTGCTGCGCTCTTCCCAGGTCCCCAGCCTGCCAGTGTGATGGATCTTCCAGCTCAGGAGGGACCTAGTTCCAGTCGAGATACAACCCCAATTACGTACCAGCTGAAGGTCAGTCAAGGTCACGTTAAGTGAACGCATTATTGGAGCATGTCCAAAGATGCTCATTGGTTTCAAGCTGTGATATGGTGATACCTGCTGCTGTGTCATCCCCACAGGAGTCGTCCTACATTTTCAGAGAGGGCATGCTGCCTCCTCACAGGCAGATGTTTTACCAGCTCTGTGATTTGGATGTAGAAAGGTACATTACAGTGTTGTGTGTATTATTTTTCATCTCAACTGCTTTAGTGTAATCGAACTGATGCCGGAGTGTATGCAAGTGCTGGAAAAGTCCTATAAATTAGAAAAACATGGCCCATCAATTGTCCTAATACAATTAAATGTAATGTTTCAGGTCTTAATTTCAGTTTTAGGGATCTTAAAACGTTTAGGTGAATAAGTATAAAGTAGCAGAAAAGGAAAAAAAAAAAAGTAAAGTAATAATACCTTAAAAGTTCAGTTCAGCACAGCACTTTCCACCACTGTTTGGGTGTAATGCAGCTATTTGTGTGTTTCCAGTATCAAAGAGGTGATTGAGCAGAACTGCGGTAATGAGCAGATATGTAACGAGCGGGACGGCTGGTGTGTTGTCGGCACCACGGACAAGCTGAGGGACATGATCTCAGCCATGATCAAGAAGGTCATCCGAGAACAGAAACCAGGTAAGGGTCACTTCTTGGACACTGTGTCCTGTGTCCTGTGAGATCCATGTGTGCGCACACACATCGTGTTCTTGGTTAGCAAGTGAATCAATGTCCACTTATGAGTCCTTATCACACTTCATGGCCCAGAATTGTCAGCAGTTAAACTTAGGAACGTTGTACAGGCTTACCTAAGATACTGAATAAGGTAAACATTAAACCTGCTAAACATGAACATGTTAACATTTTTGCTGTAGCATCGTGACGTTAGCATTTAGCTCAAAGCCAAGTACAGCCTTACAGAGCTGCTGTCATGTCTGCCAGCTCTTGGTCTTGTTTCTGCTTTTAAAGGGACTATGTGTAAGTTTTCTGTGATGCTGAATGTGGTTTCCTGCCGGGGACGGGTAGTGGTGATTGTTGCTTGACAAGAGCTTCGGCCATTGTTGCGTTTACAAGACAAGAGGTTATAGTACGACCTCTGAGCAGCGGTACTTCTTCAGGGGAGATTGGAGGCTACAGAGAGCCACTATCATAAAGTGACAAGATGGACTGGGGCTAGCTGCTTAGCGTGCTAACTTCAGTGGAAGAAAAGACATTGAGATAGCTGTTGCGGAGTAAAGGAATGAAGTTTGATGCTGAACTCACAACGTTTCTTCTAGACTGGTAACAGCTGTTAATGCTGACGCTAGCTCTGTAGCAATAACAAAACTTACATAGCTCCTTTGCCCCACAGAGGTGAAATTATGCAGCATTTCACAAAACACTCACTGAAAAGACGTGGAAAGACGTGTTCCTCTCGCTTGCGGGGTAGTACTGCAAACTCTTTTCTATGGAAAGTAGGTTTATCCAAAAAGCTGCTAGTTTTGTTGCCATGTGTGTTTTGTTTTTGTTTGTTTTTTTTATGAAAAAACATTTTTGCTAAAGGGGTCTGAAGCATTTGACAAATGCACTTAATTGGAAACACTGCAGGCAATGCTGTAACTCGATCACTCACTCAGTCATGGACATTCACTTTTATAGAGCTTGCTCCGTTGTTGCAGTAGAGGGGCAGGATTTTGGCTCCTGTAACAAGTAAACACGGCATTGAAAGGTTTGTTAACTAGGAGACCCAATAGTCTGTGATCTGATGTTATTTCTCTCCCCCAGCGATGCCAGAACTCCCCAAGAGAACCAGACGCAAAGGTGCAAATCTAAAATCCTCAGTGAGAGATGTGGATGCAGAGGAACCGGAGGAGGAGGATGGTGAGAACGAGGAAGATGACGATGATGAATTTCAGCCATCTGAGGGAAGTGAAAATGAGATGGAGACAGAAATTCTGGATTACATGTAACAAAGGACAACCATTTTGATGACGTGTGTCTTGATTTTTCATAATTTACAGGGATTTGTTTCTGTAAAAAAAAATTTTATGACCCAGTGAAATATAAATAAAAACTTAAGTAGTTCTCGTGGTTTGTGTCAGACTCGTATCGTCCTTACAATTGAGCTTTAATACATCAATTTCTCAAGAGTACTGATCAAGATGTAGTCTTCCTACACATCATCAAATACCATTTAAAACAATGACACAAGAGGAAAACAACATTGTCAAGATAAATGCCCTTGAAATAGAAAGATAAAATAGAAAAATCCTGACACACACAAAACAGCAGTGAGTATGAGGAAGAACATGCAAGATATTTGCTTAAAAATGCTACAAACTCCTACTAACAACTCTGCTGTATCACTGACCATTTTACATGCCTTCATTTCATCATGACTTTATTACTGCAACGGTCTTTTTACCTGCTTAACCATAAGTCTATTCATCAACTCCTTTTTAAATATATCCTTTTTTTTCTTTAAAACGTTTTCATGTTTTATCCTACACTAAATTGGTTTGAACTGTTTTTAAAGTGGGGTCGAAAAGTCTGAGACCACTTTCCCATTCAATGGAAGGGGAACTTATTGGCACCCTTCACTAATATTTGGTTTCAGAACATTTGGTTACAATGACTCTAAATGTTTCTTGTAGCTGCTAGAAGCCTCTTGTACCTGTCTGTTGATTTCTGCCATTCTCTCATTAATATGTGTTCAAGCACTTTTTTTCCATTTGCAGGAGCTTCTTTTATAATGGCAGGTTTCAGCTTTCCCCAAAGGTTTTCAATGGGGTTTAGATTAGGACTCAGTGCTGTCCATCATTTCCTTTCCAACCATGCTTTTGTGCTGCTGGGTGTGAAGCTCTGGGTCGTTGTCCTGCTGAACGACCCAAGACCGACACCTCAAATCAAGTTTTCTTACACTGGGTAACACATTTATCTCCAAAATGCCATGTTAATCTTCAGATTTCATTATTCCTTTAATACATTCACTGCCTCCAGTACCAGAGGCAGTAACGCAGCCTCACAGCATGATGGAGCCTCCACCTCGTTTTACTGTAGGTATGGTGTTTTCCTTGAGCTTCATTTCGTCGCCTATAAACAAACTGATGCACTGCCTTACCAAAGAGCTCTATTTTGTTTCGTCTGTCCATTGAACATTATCCTGGAAAGACTGTGGCTTATCTATGAAACTTTTTGCAAACATTAGTCTTCCCTTTTTGTGCCTTTCTTCCAATAATATCCTACATGACCTTTCCCATGATGGCGCATGATGCGGGTTAAACCACCACTTCAAGATTGCTCCAGGTCAGCCTCACCAACCTTGACAGGCTTCGCTCGATGAGTTTCTACTTAACATCTTAACAGTTTTATGACTGTGAAACTTCCTGATACAAGCTGTTGAAATGGTTTCAGGATCTCCTATGATTGTCTTGCAGCCTTTGGAATTTTTTGTTAATAGCTTTTCTGATACTCTCAGACAGCTCTCTGTCTACACCGTTGTGAAAAAGAAACTGGAAACTTTTTGTGCAGTAAAACCATCATTCATTGGTTAATTCAAGTCATATGGACAAACAGGTGTCAGTCTTATATGTCTTTTAGTTTGTTTGAGGAACGGATATAAATCCCCCAAGAGTGCCAGTAATTGTGTCCAGTACATTTACTTACTACATTTAATGTCTGTATTTTTTATTTCATTATAAGAAAGTGTTTTTGTTGTCATTCAATAATTTTGGACATTTAATTAAATATTCGGATTATTTGAAATTGGTTCATTACCAGCTGTGACAGACTGGCTGGTCAGTCTGAGTGTGTGTTATCATGGTAAAATATGTCCTGTAGTGGGAACTACCACAGAGGCGGTTTTGAGTACTTTGACAGGTGTTTATGTGTGTATGTCGACAGATATTGTCACCACTATAGTGTCACCGCTATAGTGTCACCACTATAGTGTCACAACTGTTCAAGATACAGTCCCACAAATTTACAGGTGTGCCCATTTAAGTGAATGGGGTGTGTCCAGACATTTATATAACACACACATATATATATATATATATATATATATATAAAGGCGCTTGTAGCTTTGTGTGGCTTTTAAAAAAATGTATATAATTTAATTTAATTGCTGGTGACATTTGTAGTCGAGGTTTGCAGCATTAGGAAAAAGGTTTTACATCAAACGAGGATTAACTGTTGAATCGGCTACAGCAGTGTGACTTTGAGTCCTGTTGGACAGCTGTGTCAACTCAGCGAGGGTTGGCTTCCTGGTAAACAATTGCAAAAGTTGGAAAATCACTTCTCAAGTCACATAAACATTTGCCGTGTGGACATGTCTGTCCTATTTACTGTGTTTAACTCACTAAATACCCTTAAACAGTTTCTATGAATATTCATATATTACTATAACTGAAAACTCTTCCTAACTGTGCAATCACAGCACAGTTAACATCCATAGAAAATATTAATAGATCATCAAAAACACATGAGGGGGAGTGGGGCACATTTCCATGTAATTATTCTTCTATATTACCACTACTAATACTGTATTACTATTCCATAAAAGTACAGAGACCCTCTCCTCTGTGGCAGTTGTCCTTACATCGGTTCACTCCATTAATCAGTTTGCATGATGGCGGTGTCATGTGAGGTGAACGTGCTGCGGCTCATTCTTCGTTTTTGAAGGTTGTAAGAAAATAAAGCTACATAAAGACCAAAAAATCAAAGTTCAGATCACATATGGGATAGAGAGAAGACGAGGGTTTCTCTTTTTTTTTTCTAGAGTTATCTTTAATAGCTGTCTAAGTTTTCATAAATAAACAAATCAATATTTCCAATCATGTTTTCAAGAAGATATGATAGTTCATATAAACCTGGTTTGGTGAATGTCCAGAGACAAAGGGAGTCTTTACCTCCTCATCTCTTCAAATGAGAAGCTATAGAAATACAGGTTTGAATGTGTTTTTGAGGAAAGTGCTGTGAGGACAAGGTGGTTAAATATTACATGTTATGTAACAGCGAGAAAAGCAGGGCCACAGACACTGGTGCACACTGGTCGGATGTTGTTTAGGGGAGGAGTCCCCTTTACAAAAGTCTGGCTGACATTTAAGCTGGTTCTGACAGTCTGGTCATGATGGGGAAGCTGGGGATTTTGGTTGCTGTTGCAGTGTTTCTGGAGACGGTCTTTGCAACATCTGTTAGTGTCACACAAAAACATTTACCTCTAGTATATTAAAAAAAAAAAATTAAAGAAAATAAAAGACTGTTAAAGTATTAATTTAGTAAAAAATGCTATAATTTCTGCATCTACAGACTTTCTGAAATGCAGGTGCTACTCTTAATTAAGAAAGTATGATTATTATTTTAATTTTGAGCAATAAATGTCTTTTTTAAACAAACAGTGAAGGAACAGAAGTCTTTGTCTCTTTCATAATATGTTTATAAATTATTACTCCTAAAGAAATTTTTTAATTGCTGTGTTACATGATGGTTTGATTCAAACGTATATATTTTTTCCAAAACATTCCTATTGGTTAATTCAGGTCATGTGGACAAACAGGTGTTGGTCTTACATGTTTATTTGTTTGTTTGAGGAACTAATTTAAATCCGTCATAAGGCTACCAGTAATTATGTCCAGTACATTTAATGTCTGTATTTTTTTTATTTCATTATAAGAAAGTGATTTTTGTTGTTGTTCAGTAACTTTGGACATTTTATTAAATATTGTAAATTATACAAAGTTGGTTAATTATCAGCTGTGACAGAGTGGCTGGTATTGATTCCACCTTGTCAGTCTGAGCACCACCGAGGCCGTTTTGAGTAGTTTGACAGATCTTCATGTCTTTGGAAAGATTGTGTCACAACCGTGAAAGATACAGTCACACAAATTTACAGGTGTGTAGTTCAGATCAAAATGAAGGCTGACTTTGTAGATTTGTGTGGACAAACCCACGATTCCTGAGTATTCATGTAATAATGTATTAATAACTACTGAATACTCATGGGTTGGGACGTCAACATGGCAGGCATCTCAGCTGGTGTGACCCTATCATATATATACTGTGCCAGTCAAAAGTTTAGACACCCTTGCCCATTGAAGTGAATAGCAAAGTGTGTCCAAACTTTTAACTGGTACTTTATATATATATACATATACATATACAGAGACGCAGTATGCATATATGTAGAATTTAATTTAATTGCTGGTTATATTCTGAGATCCATTCTCAAAGTAATTTCTCTTTCTGTTTTCTTTTCTAAACTTATATAAACTTACTGATGACAGTAAATCATGCAGGTCACATTTTGGAGAGATAGTAATGTCCACTTTAATTTACTGAAGTTGTTACTTATTGTAGGCTATAATGAAGGCTATTTGTAGTCCAGGCTTGCAGCATTAGGAAAAAGGTTTTACATCAAACGAGGATTAACTGTTGAATCGGCTACAGCAGTGTGACTTTGAGTCCTGTTGGACAGCTGTGTCAACTCAGCGAGGGTTGGCTTCCTGGTAAACAATCGCAAAAGTTGGAAAATCACTTCTCAAGTCACATAAACATTTGCCGTGTGGACATGTCTGTCCTATTTACTGTGTTTAACTCACTAAATACCCTTAAACAGTTTCTATGAATATTCATATATTACTATAACTGAAAACTCTTCCTAACTGTGCAATCACAGCACCGTTAACATCCATAGAAAATATTAATAGATAATCAAAAACACATGAGGGGGAGTGGGGCACATTTCCATGTAATTACTCTTCTATATTACCACTACTAATACTGTATTACTATTCCATAAAAGTACAGAGACCCTCTCCTCTGTGGCAGTTGTCCTTACATCGGTTCACTCCATTAATCAGTTTGCATGATGGCGGTGTCATGTGAGGTGAACGTGCTGCGGCTCATTCTTCGTTTTTGAAGGTTGTAAGAAAATAAAGCTACATAAAGACCAAAAAATCTAATTTCAGATCACATATGGGATAGAGAGAAGATGAGGGTTTCTCTTTTTTTTTTCTAGAGTTATCTTTAATAGCTGTCTAAGTTTTCATAAATAAATAAATAAATATTTCCAATCATGTTTTCAAGAAGATATGATCATATAAACCTGGTTTGGTGAATGTCCAGAGACAAAGGGAGTCTTTACCTCCTCATCTCTTCAAATGAGAAGCTATTGAAGGTTTTGATACAGGTTTGAGTGTGTTTTTAATTAAATCAACAGTAAGTATTGAGGAAAGTGCTGCGGAGAAAAGGAAAAATGCAGGCCCACAGACACTGGTGCAGACTGATCAGATGTTATTTAGGGGAGGAGTTGACTTTATAAAAGTCTAGCTAACATTCTAGTTGGTTCGGACAGTCTTGTCATGATGGGGACGCTGGGGATTTTGGTTGCTGTTGTGGTGTTTCTGGAGACGGTCTCTGCGACCTCTGTAAGTGTCACACATATACAAAAATTCTTTCTGCATTTACAGACTTTCTGAAATGCACTCTTGATTAAGAAAGTATAATTCTTATTTGTAATTTTGAGTTATAAATTACTCTGATAGAAAGATAGGAAAAGAAGTTTGATTCAAACATATTCATTTTCTCCAAAACATCCCAAATGGAAACTGAGAAATCAAACCTGAATGCAACATGCCCGTCTTTTTCATTCAAAATTTTTGGTGGACTACCACATCAAGTTTTTTTTTTTTTGTCTGTTTAATTTCTGTAGCTTGGGGTGGTTTACACCGAGGGAGGGATGGTGCAGGGCGAGAACATTCGTCTTGGGTTCCGTCGCCACATGGACGTCTTCAGGGGGATTCCCTTTGCTGACATCCCTGGAAGGTTTGAGAAACCAAAGCGTCACCCTGGCTGGGACGGTGGGTAGACTGATCTTTTCACCCACTGGATTTTACATTTAAACTCATATTAATAATGTTTTCTTGCTCAAAAATGTTCAGCAAAATGTTTTATTTTTGCTCATCCAGTCAATTTTGTTCATTTTTTGTTTTAATGGGAGCATGTTATCTGAGTCTAATTGATATAGCCATAGAGGTTACTGAGAATCAGCTAAAGGCTTAAACTGTATGATGAAATTTGTCATGAAAACATACATAATTTTCAAAACTCTTACGCTGCTCTTACACTGTTTTTCTTTCATCAGGTGTCCTGAAGGCCACTAAGTTCAGGAAGAGATGCATTCAGGTGAACCTTCTCATGACTGACACCAGAGGAAGTGAGGACTGCCTTTACCTTAACATCTGGGTTCCTCATGGCCGCTCAGGTAAACTCTGACAGAAGCCCATAAAGTATGATCTGCAATAGATCAATACCACAACTGGATCTAATCTCTCTCTCTGTCTCTAGTGTCCACAGATCTGCCTGTCATGGTCTGGATCTATGGAGGAGGCTACCTGGCAGGAGCATCCATGGGTGCAAACTTCTTGAACAACTATCTGTACAGCGGGGAGGAGATTGCAGACAGAGGAGATGTTATTGTGGTGACTCTGGGCTATCGTGTGGGAACTCTTGGCTTCCTAAGCACTGGAGACTCTAGCTTGCCTGGTAGATGCCACTTTATTCTTCCACAGCAGCGACAGAATTGTAAAAATCCTTGTGGAAGGTGACCGGGAAAATTTTGTAAATTGTTTTATCTTCTTGTCAGGAAATTACGGTATGTGGGACCAGCATGCCGCCATCGCCTGGGTGCATAGGAACATTCGCTCATTTGGAGGAGATCCTGACAATATGACCATCTTTGGAGAGTCTGCAGGTGGAGCTAGTGTTAGTTTCCAGGTAAGAAGCTTTGTTTCTGGACATTTAGCCTACTGTGTGCATTGAAGCAGAAACACCTGAGAGGCTGAGTGAATTATCGAAACATAGATGATAAAATGCAGAATTTGTACATATGAGTCTAACATAATTTAAAGAATGCACTAAAACATCTGATTTTCTGTCTGTCTGCCCACAGACACTCACTCCTCACAACAGAGGGCTGTTCAAGAGAGCCATCTCCCAGAGTGGAGTCGCCCTTTGCCCATGGGGTGTAAACAGGAACCCCCGCAGGTTCGCTGAGGAGGTACATCACAGCTTCTCCGAAAAGTTTGTTTCTTCCATGCAACTTTGAACCTTCTTTTCAGAAGTGTTCATTGGCATTTAAAGGTGGACATATATCTTCAGGTCTGGAAAACAATTAAGGATGATTTGAACCCTCTTCCCAGGTTGCTCTGAAGGTCAACTGCCCCACCAATGAAAATATGGTCGCCTGTTTGAAGATGACTGATCCTGCGCTCCTAACGTTGGCCGGCTCTCTCAAACTGTCCAGCTCACCCGATGGTAAGGACTACACTCTACACAAATGACAATAGACAACTTTACCCTCACACTGAAGAATATAGTACTTTTCACCATTGCTCACCACTTTTAAAAGGCCAGTGCCATGAAACACGTTATTTGTTTAAAACAGACGATTAATTGTTTGTTTCTGGCTGCTAGAGGTTAGGGTTAGCAACATGGCTATCACTATCAGACTGGTCACTGTCCAAAGCGAGAAACAACCATAAGAATCCCAGTTTGAACTAGAAACTGCAGTCTCTATGCTATGATAGAGGCGTAAAACACCCTATTGTATTAATAAGTAGGAAGGTTTTGTCACTTACTCATCTAGTATATATTATGCCAACTGAAAGGAAGTTTTGAACCTCGTCAAGTCCTGGAGTTCTCTCAACAGTCAAACTGGCCATAGGGACTATCTATACAAAGCTCAACAGTAAGGAAAAAAAACCTCAAAGTTTGTCCTCGTGAAAATGTCTGGGCCTGAATTTACAACATTTACTTTATAATGATAAAAAAACACAACAAAGAAGTTGTCTATCGTCACTTAAAAAGTCTGATTTTATCCGCCTCTGTTAGACCCCCTCGTACACAACCTGGCCCTGTCTCCTGTGATCGATGGCGACTTCCTGCCTGATGAGCCTTACAACCTTTTCCACAATGCTGCTGATGTGGACTACATTGCTGGAGTCAACGACATGGATGGACACATCTTCACTGGTTTAGATGTTCCTTCAATCAACTCCCCTCTGGTGGACACCTCTATGTGAGTTCAAACCTTTTGATCAGTGTGAAATATTGACAGTTCAATCGATCTACCCAGAGCAACAAACCTTTGTGAGAACTGTGGAGCATAAACATTTTTGGCGGCAGAGAAGTGTTTTATCAGGCTTAACTTTCAAACCTTCTCTTCCGAATGCAGTGACGATCTGAAGAGGCTTCTGGGATCCTACACTAAGGAGAAGGGCAAGGCTGGTTTGGACAATGCCTACTCCACATACACCTCAACCTGGGGATCAAATCCCAACAGGGAGACTATCAAGAAAACTGTGGTGGAGATTGGAACAGACTACATCTTCTTGGTTCCAACACAGGCTGCCCTCTACCTTCATGCTGCCAACGCCACGTGAGAGCAGAATCTTACAATAGAGCTATAGTTGTCAGTATATATATATAAGCCCTTTCATTCCCCACATTGCTTTAGAAGGGGAATAAATGCAGGGCACAATTAGCTAGAAGTACCAAACTCCTGTAATGGCCCTGGTTTGGGATTTCATAAGAGAAGATTTAATAAGAATTCAGATTTTAGGTTTGTTATTCATCTTTCTCTTTGTTATTGACACATCCCCATATTTTTCTTCTTTCACTAAAGAACTGGCCGTACGTACTCCTACATGTTCTCTCAGCCCAACCGTATGGGCGGCATTGGCAGGCCCTACCCCAGCTGGATGGGAGCCGACCACGCTGATGACCTGCAATATGTGTTCGGAAAGCCTTTCGCCACACCACTGGCATACTGGCCTCGCCACCGTGATGTCTCTGGCTACATAATCGCCTACTGGACCAACTTCGCCAAAACTGGGTATAATTCTGCACAAGGCATAGAGCATTGCAGACATCAAATAAACTTCAACCAAAGACTGAAATAGAAAACAAAACCTGTTTTTTGCTTATGCCCACAGAGATCCCAACAAAGGAGGGCTGCGTGTGCCTGTTACCTGGCCCAAATTCACCAGCACTGGACACCAGTACCTGGAGATCAATTCTAAGATGGACAAGAGCTATGTCAGGCAGAAGATGAGAATGCGTTATGTGCATTTCTGGACCAGTGTCCTGCCCAACTTACCTGTAAACTTCTCAGAATAAAGAGCTTTTGCAATCACCTGTGCACCTGCACTTTGGACATGCAGGTCTAAAGTATCACGTCAGTATTGGTTCAGGAAAAATAAAATGGTGATGAATAAGTATTGTATTTTTGGGGTTTTATTTATTAATGTGTTGTGCCTCTTTAAATTTACAATTAACCTGAATAGTGCCAAATATATAGAATTTGCATGTAAAGCACATGAGTTACTTTTAGCATTTTTAGGTCAGCAATGATGACAGATGGTACTGCTACTACTATAATGTAATTTAATTTTTCAGTGGTTTGTTAACTTTATAATGCAAAATAAACAAAATCAAAATGGACAGAAAAAATTATGACATTGATGTATTTTATTAGCTTGATTAAACTTTGCTGCCACTTTGATACCAGTCTATCTGCATTAGCTAGCATATAGTTAGCTTAATCAATGAATTCATGTTTGTATAAAATGGAAAAAAGTCCTATAATATAGGAAATTAAGACAAGGCCAAGTCAATAATTTCCACATTCAAATTAAGAGTTCATTGTTTTCCTGTGGCGGGATACAAAAGAAATTGACACGTTTCAAACAAGGGTTTTAGACGTTATTACCACTGTTAAGACACGGACACCTGCCACAGAAAAAACAGAGATGTTGTGTTTATTTAACCCAAGACAAATAATTGAAACAATCAAGAATATTAAATGAAGGCTGCGACGAGCTATCTTAGGTGACAGAGCTAATGTTGGCAAGCTGCCTAGCTAAGTAAGCTAACTTATTAGCCACTATTTGTCATGCTCCCACCCTTGGTTTATTATTTCCTACTATTTCTCCTGTTGTCATAAAGAATAGGGAACTAAAGATTAGTGTAGGTTGAATAAATGGATTAGGAAAACCAGATAACAACCATACAATTTTAAAAAGTCAGCATAGTGAGACTGAGCTCTGTCTACTGACATTGCTATTACCCCTTCAAAAAGAAAACAAAGTCATATTTGTATTTGTGAATATATTGTATGCAGTTTAATATATCCTTTGCAGTGATTTAGATCGTTTGACTGCAACCAGATTACTAACCTCACCAACCACACTTCCTGAATTATGTATTAAGAAACCCATGGGTTAATTTTTTTTGTCTTGGCTTTTTTTAAATGACTAATTAGATTTTTGTAATTTTTTTCATATTGGTAGAGCTTTTTTTTTTTTTTTTTTTAAAGTGCTGCGGATATAAGGTACATATATATTATATACATATATAAGGTAAGAGGCACCAAGTGTGATACATTTTTGCAAAGAACGACATTAACTACCACGTGTAACGTTTAAGCATCGCTCAACTAACTGGTTGTGGTTATAGCTTGCTGGCTACCCTGCTAATGATAGCTAATCACACCAGTTTCTAAAACACTGAATGTTACCGAAGTTTAATTTTGTGTGGCTATCCATCCCTTGGGTGGTGGACATAAAGCTAATGTTATCTTCCTAATTAAATTGACTTTGTTTGTCTTTCTTTTTAGCTGACTATTGTGTTCTCTCTGTTCTCACCTTTTTTTTCAGATGTTGATACGGTTGATAGCGGGCTCACATCTTTCAAGTAGCAGGTAAAATTTGATTTGTAAGCTGAAAGAACCGATAATAACTGATTTTAGAGTATGTGCCTCCGGAGGAATGGCAACACCTGCTTTTCAGTTACATTAAAAATAAGTGTTTGTAACATGATTTCAGAGCATCTTCCACAATTATGTTTCATCTTGGCATGAGTGACCAACTTGAAGCTTGAGAGTACAGCTATCATAACTTTTATTGTAGGCCTAGTTGTTATTGCCTTAATAAAAGTTCATATTTAGGGCTGACATTGCTGTTTTACAGAATATTTTTGTGACTGAAATATACAACTTCTGTGTTTCTGATTATACTAGAAAAGGACGATAATGTCTGGTGAAAGTTGGGGACATTTTGAGTCCTGACTGACTGACTGGAAAACGTGGAGTCATGGTAAGCAATATTTCTTTTGAGGTTTGCATCAGAAAACGACATGTACCTCTGGATGTTTCACATGATGAATGTCCAAAAACCACATGTGCCCCGAATGCTTCACATGTGAGACGTCTGAATACTATGTGTCCCTGGATGTATCACATCTGAAACATCCGAAAACCACATGACCCTGGATGTTTCAGAACATCAAGGTTTTGATTCAACTTTTTTAATAAATCAGTGCAGGGGTGAAAAGTGTGTGCAAGTATTAACTTTTTCTTTAAAAGATTTTTTTTTAACTTGATTAACTACACCATAAAAGAGATCAAGCAAGTGGTGTGCATGTGGCCTTTACTCATCAGTATTTCAGTTTAAAACATAAAAAAAATGAATTAAGCTTATCAACAGAATGTGAAGAAATAACAGTTTTGATGCTATGTCAAAGAAATCTACGTATTGTGTTGCAAATATCTACTGAAGTTAGCATGCTAATGAGCTAGCCTAGCCTAGCCATCTCATAAAACCATTTTTTGATAATAGCATTTCTGATGCTCGCACACAATTCTTTTGTCTTCGCCACTATGAAAAAGAAAATTGAAGTAATCATCCCCTTTTTGTGCAGCGAAACAATCATTCATTGGTTAATTCAGGTCATGTGGACACACGAACTGATATAAATCTATCAAAAGAGTGCCAGTAATTGTGTCCAGTCCATTTGCTTCCTACTTTTGTCTGTATTTTTTATTTCACGACAAGGAAGTGTTTTTTGTAGTTGTTAAATAACTTTGGACATTTATTAAATATTGTGATTATAACAAATTGGTTCATTACCAGCCGTGACAGAGCGGCTGGTATTGATTTCACCATGTCAGCCTGTGAATGTGTGTTATCATGGTAAAATATGTCCTGTAGTGGGAACTACCGCAGAGGCGATTTTGAGTACTTTGACAGGTGTTTATGTCTGTCTGTCAACAGATTGTGTCACCAAGATAGTTTCACAACTGCAGTCACAAAACCTTACAGGCATTTTGTTTGGATCAAAATGAAGGCTGAATTTGAAGATGGTTGAGGACCGACTTATGAATCCTGAGTATTCAGGTAATAATGTAGTAATAACTGTAGAGTACTCATGGATCGGAATGACAACATGTTGACAGGCGTCATGTCTGGTCTTATCCCATATGTATATGTGTGTGTGTGTGTGTGTGTGTGTGTGTGTGTGTGTGTGTGTGTGTGTGTGTGTGTAGCTCATTCTTAATTTTTGATGTGTGTAAGAAAATACAGCTACATAAAGACCAACAAATCAAATTTCTGATTACATATGTAATAGAGAGAAGACGAGGGTTCGTCTTTATCTGGAGTTATCTATAATAGTTGTCTTAGTTCACAGATAAACACAAATTTACATTTCCAGTCATGTTTTCAAGAAGATAGAATAGTTTATATAAACCTGGTTTGGTGAATGTCCTAGGACAAAGGGAGTTTATCAAATGGTTGTTTCACTTCCAATTACATTTTTGCCTCTGATAAGCCCTAACACTTTCAAGTCTGCCACTTCATCATCATGTTCAACCATCAAGGTCCAGTGAAAACTCCTCATCTCTTGAAATGAGAAGCTATAGAGATACAGGTTTGAATGTGTTTTTGAGGAAAGTGCTGTGGAGACAAGGTGGTTAAATATTGTATGTTATGTAACAGCGAAAAATGCAGGGCCACAGACACTGGTTCACACTGGTCGGATGTTTTTTAGGGGAGGAGTCCCCTTTATAAAAGTCTGGCCGACATCCAAGCTGATTCTCACAGTCAGGTCATGATGGGGAAGCTGGGAATTTTGGTTGCTGTTGCGGTGTTTCTGGAGACGGTCTCTGCGACCTCTGTAAGTGTCACACAAAAATGTACTCCTAGTGTGTCAAAAATCAGTTAAAGTATTCAGTATGTAGAAAATGCTATAAATTCTGCATCTCCTGACTTTCTGAAATGCAGGTGCTACTCTTGATTAAGAAAGTAGGATTAGTATTTCTAATTTTGAGCAATAAATGTCTTTGTTAGATAAATGCTGTAGGAACAGATGTCTAGATGTCTCTGTCATTACATATTTATAAATTATTAATAGTAAAGCATTCTTTGAATTGCTATGTTACATGATTGTTTGATTCAAACAAGTGTTTTTCCAAAATATCCCAAATGGAAACTGAGAAATCAGATCTGAATGCAACATGCCAAACACCGTAGGTGTAGTCATATTTTTTTAAAAAAGACTTTCATTCTAAATTCTTGGTGGACTACCACATCAAGTTTTTTTTTTTTTTTTTTTTTTGTGTCTGTTTAATTTCTGTAGCTTGGGGTGGTTTACACCGAGGGAGGGATGGTGCAGGGCGAGAACATTCGTCTTGGGTTCCGTCGCCACATGGACGTCTTCAGGGGGATTCCCTTTGCTGACATCCCTGGAAGGTTTGAGAAACCAAAGCGTCACCCTGGCTGGGACGGTGGGTAGACTGATCTTTTCACCCACTGGATTTTACATTTAAACTCCTATGTTTTCTTGCTCAAGAATTCACAGTACAAAAATTATATTTTAGTGACAAGAGCCATAACAAACTTTCTCTTTTAATTTTATTGAATAAAGATTTTTAGTATGATACTCTTACACTGTGTTTCTTTCATCAGGTGTCCTGAAGGCCACTGAGTACAGGAAGAGATGCATTCAGGTGAACACTATCATGACTGACACCAGAGGAAGTGAGGACTGTCTTTACCTTAACATCTGGGTTCCTCATGGCCGCTCAGGTAAACTCTGACAGAAGCCCATAAAGTACCATCTACAATAGAGCAACACCACAACTGGATCTAATCTCTCTCTCTGTGTCTAGTGTCCACAGATCTGCCCGTCATGGTCTGGATCTATGGAGGAGGCTTCCTGGCAGGAGGTTCAATGGGTGCAAACTTCTTGGACAACTATCTGTACAGCGGGCAGGAGATTGCAGACAGAGGAGATGTTATTGTGGTGACTCTGGGCTATCGTGTGGGAACTCTTGGCTTCCTAAGCACTGGAGACTCTAGCTTGCCTGGTAGATGCCACTTTATTCTTCCACAGCAGCGACAGAATTGTAAAAATCCTTGTGGAAGGTGACCGGGAAAATTTTGTAAATTGTTTTATCTTCTTGTCAGGAAATTACGGTCTGTGGGACCAGCATGCCGCCATCGCCTGGGTGCATAGGAACATTCGCTCATTTGGAGGAGATCCTGACAATATGACCATCTTTGGAGAGTCTGCAGGTGGAGCTAGTGTTAGTTTCCAGGTAAGAAGCTTTGTTTCTGGACATTTAGCCTACTGTGTGCGTTGAAGCAGAAACACCTGAGAGGCTGGGTGAATTATCGACACATAGATGATAAAATGCAGAATTTGTCCATATGAGTCTAACATAATTTAAAGAATGCACTAAAACATCTGATTTTCTGTCTGTCTGCCCACAGACACTCACTCCTCACAACAGAGGGCTGTTCAAGAGAGCCATCTCCCAGAGTGGAGTCGCCCTTTGCCCATGGGCTGTAAACAGGAACCCCCGCAAGTTCGCTGAGGAGGTACATCACAGCTTCTCCGAAAAGTTTGTTTCTTCCATGCAACTTTGAACCTTCTTTTCAGAAGTGTTCATTGGCATTTAAAGGTAGACATATATCTTCGGGTCTGGAAAACAATTAAGGATGATTTGAACCCTCTTCCCAGGTTGCTCTGAAGGTCAACTGCCCCACCAATGAAAAGATGGTCGCCTGTTTGAAGATGACTGATCCTGCGCTCCTAACGTTGGCCGGCTCTCTCAAACTGTCCAGCTCACCCGATTGTAAGGGCTACACTCCATATAACCTAGTTTACATTTTCATTTTAGACATAGTGTCAACGCTTCCTAGCACAGCAGCTGGCAGTGTATCCATAGTCGAACTGGCCACAGGGACAATTAACAGGACAAAGCCCGATAGTAAAAAAATCGACAAGGTTGGTACAAGGAAATAAGGCTGTTGCAGTCCAAACATGGCTCTCCCTTTCGAGCGAACCAATCCAAGGTTCATTCTTGTTTTTACCTCAGTTTCTGTTCTAACATTCACCCAGTTACTCTGGTTGTTCCACCAACCACCATTTCAGCTTCCTGGGGAAAGCTTTAGATAGCTCAAGACAAGTCAAAACAAATGGCAGACAGAATTGCCTAGGGAAAATGAAGTTTGTAGGGAACCAATCCAAAGTCAGATAGCGTAATTATTCTATAGCCATTACACTATGCAATTAACATGTACTTCATAATGATAACTTAAAGGTGATGTGTAATGTTAGTGAAGTTAAAACAAAGAAGTTGTGTATCGTCACTTAAAAAGTCTGATTTTATCCGCCTCTGTTAGACCCCCTCGTACACAATCTGGCCCTGTCTCCTGTGATCGATGGCGACTTCTTGCCTGATGAGCCTTACAACCTTTTCCACAATGCTGCTGATGTGGACTACATTGCTGGAGTCAACGACATGGATGGACACCTCTTCACTGGTTTAGATGTTCCTTCAATCAACTCCCACCTGGTGGACACCTCTATGTGAGTTCAAACCTTTTGATCAGTGTGAAATATTGACAGTTCAATCGATCTACCCAGAGCAACAAACCTTTGTGAGAACTGTGGAGCATAAACATTTTTGGCGGCAGAGAGGTGTTTTATCAGGCTTAACTTTCAAACCTTCTCTTCCGAATGCAGTGACGATCTGAAGAGGCTTCTGGGATCCTACACTAAGAAGGGCCAGGCTGGTTTGGACAATGCCTACTCCACATACACCTCAACCTGGGGATCAAATCCCAACAGGGAGACTATCAAGAAAACTGTGGTGGAGATTGGAACAGACTACATCTTCTTGGTTCCAACACAGGCTGCCCTCTACCTTCATGCTGCCAACGCCACGTGAGAGCAGAATCTTACAATAGAGCTATAGTTGTCAGTATATATATATAAGCCCTTTCATTCCCCACATTGCTTGAGAAGGGGAATAAATGCAGGGCACAGGGCTTTTAATTAGCTAGAAGTCTATCATTTTTACCAAACTCCTGTAATGGCCCTGGTTTGGGATTTCATAAGAGAAGATTTAATAAGAATTCAGATTTTAGGTTTGTTATTCATCTTTCTCTTTGTTATTGACACATCCTCATATTTTTCTTCTTTCACTAAAGAACTGGCCGTACGTACTCCTACCTGTTCTCTCAGCCCAACCGTATGGGCGGCATTGGCAGGCCCTACCCCAGCTGGATGGGAGCCGACCACGCTGATGACCTGCAATATGTGTTCGGAAAGCCTTTCGCCACACCACTGGGATACTGGCCTCGCCACCGTGATGTCTCTGGCTACATGATCGCCTACTGGACCAACTTCGCCAAAACTGGGTATAATTCTGCACAAGGCACAGAGCATTGCAGACATCAAATAAACTTCAACCAAAGACTGAAATAGAAAACAAAACCTGTTTTTTGCTTATGCCCACAGAGATCCCAACAAAGGAGGCCTGCATGTGCCTGTTACCTGGCCCAAATTCACCAGCACTGGACACCAGTACCTGGAGATCAATTCTAAGATGGACAAGAACTATGTCAGACAGAAGATGAGAATGCGTTATGTGCATTTCTGGACCAGTGTCCTGCCCAACTTACCTATAAACTTCTCAGAATAAAGAGCTTTTGCAATCACCTGTGCACCTGCACTTTGGATGTGCAGGTCTAAAGTATCACGTCAGTATGATGAATAAAAATTATATATTTTTTGGTTTTATTAAAAATGTGTCGTGCCTCATTGAATTTACAATTAACCTGAGTAGTGCTTAATATGTATAGCACATGAGTTACTTTGATTGAGTATTTTTAGGTCAGCAATGACAGATACTACTGCTATAACAATATAATATTTTGGTATTGAGCTTATTCAATGTATTAAATGTATCAGTGGTGTGTTAACTTCATAATATAAAATAAACAAAATCAAAACACAGTAAAGAAATTATGATATTGATGTATTTTATTAGCTTGATAAGACTTTCCTGCCACTTTCTTAACAGTCCATCTACATTAGCTAGCATATAGTTAGCTTAATCAATTAATTAATGTTTGTATAAAATGGAAAAGGGTGCTGTAATATATGAAATTAGGACAAGGCCAAGTCAATAATTTCCACATTCAAGTTAAGAGTCCATTGTTTTCCTGTGTCGGGATACAAAAGAAATTGACACATTTCAAACAAGGCTTTTAGAAGTTATTACCACTGCTAAAACACAAATGTTTGCCCCAGAAACAACCGAAATGTTTTTGTTTATTTAACCCAAGACAAATAATTGAAACAATCAAGAATATTAAATGAAGACTGTGACGAGCTAGCTTAGGTGACAGGGCTAAATAAGATAACTTATTACTTATTAGGAACTAAAGATTAGTTTAGGTTAAATAAATGGATTAAGAAAACCATATAACATAACAACCATACAATTTTAAAAAGTCTGCATAGTGAAACTGAACTCTGTCTACTGACAGTGCTAAGCTAACCTCTTCAAAAAGAAAACAAGCTTATGTTTGTATTTGTGAATATACTGTATATACAGCATTATAGCCTATTTAGTGTCGAAAACCCAGAAAACATGCAGCCAAACTCAAACTTTGTGATAAGTACAATATGAACTTAGTACCTCCCCTACGTTTCCCGTCTATCTTTGGATTACTACAATGAGAGGCAATGGAATTATTATTATCACACAATTAAAGTTCTATTTACAACCACGAAAAGCAAGCAGGCTAAGAATCCGAACCAAGTGATATGTTCTGTCCGTCTGTCTATCAAGCTCCTCCGCTCCATAGAAGCACTTTCACAGCATGGTACCTACACGCAACAAACAGCGCTCTCCATGGTTCTGAAACAACTTCTAGCTTTAGTCACGTGTCGGCCAATAATTTTCTTGTTTTTTCAATTTTGTTGTTAATACATAAAGTTTCGACAGAGGTAGCACAAAACTACAGACTCGAAATCTGTCTTTTTTTTATGGAGGCAATAAGCAAGTATTTTAGTTTAAAGAAAAAAGTTAATTCCCACACAAATGCCTCACATCTGCATTGATTTATTAAAAAGGCCAAACTATCAGTCACTAGGACCTTTCTAAACATACCTTGTACTTGTTTCTTTAAACTAAAATACTTTCATAGTGCCTCTTTAAAGGGGAGAGAGGGATGTCAATCATTCAGTCACATCTCAGATGACAACTGAAGCATGTGTCATTTTTTAACATTTTTCTTTCAAAGATTTTCTGGGGGAAATTGAGGAGGGACCAAAGAGTGTATTTAATTGTTTCTTATTATAATGGTGGACTCCCCAACTTTCTGGTAATCTGCCGCCCCCTAAGAATTTGACTGTTGGCCAATTCTTACACATTGCTTATTTAATCAGATTATTATCAATTATTTAAGCATCTAAAACAGGCAATCAAGCAATTTATGAGTGACTTCAATGGAAAATAAAAGAATGACAGATCAGATAACATTAGATATTACACTAAATTTATTTACAGATTTTGATAGTGACAAAGGAGGCGCTGCAATCAAATCCTGTAGGATGCAACACAAATTACAGTGTTATCTTTAGGGTTTCTCGTATGAACAAAACACTGAAGCTCAAATACATTTTACAATAACAGCAGCACAGGAGTTATTTTGGAGGTTTAATCTTATCTTAAACCGTGTGTTATTTGCTAATCTGAGAATTACACCACCTGTTTCTGTAAGTCAATAACAGCAGGGCTTCAATACCAACTTTCCAAGGACCGCTGGGCTTCCTCTCTTCCATGTTTTTATGTGTCATGTATATGTGTATGTATTTATGTGTTATGTGTAAAGATGTATACATCTACAGAGTATGTTCTGTGTTTGCCATATTTTACAGTAGTATTTAGTAATTTAGATAAGATTAGAAAAATACTCAGATACTTGACTTTACACCGTGCTGTTTCCCATCATAGGTCATAGGTCATAGGTTTAGATGTCAAACCATGGTCAGTCAGGCAACAGGGTGGCAAGGTTGTATAACATGAGGAAACAGCTATGTTTACCATTAATTCTCTCATAGGGAGGATCTTGTGTATATAAGGCCCTCAACAGGCACTGGTTTCTGGACAGCCATGGAGAAACTGAAGATTTTGTTGGGTGTCATTTTGTCCCTGGGAACAGCCTCAGCAGCATCTGTAAGTCTGTAAGAATTTGAACTGATAAGAAATTGCAAATATGTGAATCAAAAGCATGACAGTTGTTAAAATGGTGTTCGCTTTCACTTGTAATGAGTTGAATTCATCCCTGTGGACTTCATGTGACTTCAAATTATTTATGGAAATTTAACAGCCGCATATACATTTTAACTTGTAATGATGTTAAATAAATTGTCAGAACACTATAAATAATACGTTGACAGAGTCTGCCCTTCATTATAAAATATGGACCTTCTACTCTGTAATGTTAATATCTTTTTAAAAATGTCTTCATTTACTATGTTATTTACTTTATTTTTAAAATAGGCACCATGGTTTAAAACTGTCACTGAAGGTAAAAGCTGTTTTTTGACTGTGTCTCCAGCTGGGTGTGGTGCAGACAGAAGGTGGCAGCGTTCAGGGACGAAATATCCCCCTCAGTCTGTTCCGCTCTGTGGATGTTTTCAAAGGAATCCCCTTCGCTGCCAAACCTGGAACCTTTGAGAAACCCAAACCTCACCCTGGCTGGGACGGTGCGTTGAAACAGGGCTGAACATTTGAATATGTATGTATGGCCCATATGGAAGCTTAGAAATCCCACTTACACTGCAACATTGCCCCTTTAACACTGAGAACAAATGATCAGTTTTCTTTTCCTCCCCAGGCATACTGAAGGCAACAAAGTTTGCCAGTAGATGTCTCCAGACCAACATGCTCCAGACTTCAACTTTTGGTAGTGAAGATTGCCTGTACCTCAACATCTGGGTTCCTCATGGCCGACATGGTACCTTCTCTTTGGGTTTTTCTATATTAATGTTAGAAATGTTGAAATAGAAGATGAGGTTGCTTGGAATTTTTTTTTTTTTTTAAATGCCTCTTTTGTTCTCCCTAAGTGTCATCAAACCTCCCAGTGATGATTTGGTTTTATGGAGGAGGCTTCATGGTCGGTGGCTCTATGGGACCAAATTTTCTAAACAACTATCTGTACAGCGGTCAGGAAATTGCAGACAGGGGCGATGTTATTGTGGTGTCAGTGGGATACCGTGTGGGAACGCTGGGCTTCCTCAGTACAGGAGACTCTGGCTTACCTGGTAAGTACAATTAATGGGAATTGAACTGAAACATACGATATCCTGTGTGTTACTTTATAATAATTTTGTTACTGGAATCAAGAGAAGTAGTAGTTAAAACCAGTCTTGATGCTTGTGTGTCAGCAGACTTGTTGACTGTGTTATTGTTCATTTCACTCAAAATTTCACACCATGACAGGGAACTACGGTCTGTGGGACCAGCATGCTGCCATCGCCTGGGTGTACAGGAACATCCGCTCATTTGGAGGAGACCCTGACAACATCACCCTCTTTGGAGAGTCTGCAGGTGGAGCTAGTGTTAGCTTTCAGGTGAGAGGCTTTAGACAAAAACACATGACACCACTTTCTAATAAAGGATAAGGGTTTGTAAATTGCAACTAATGGTTCATGTAATCTAGGTAAATGGCAAATAAACATAACTACAAATAATTTTAATACTGTATGTATTTATTCCTATGCAGACCCTCTCCCCCCACAACAAAGGGCTGTTCAAGAGAGCCATCTCCCAAAGTGGTGTTGCCTTCTGCCCCTGGGCTTTCAACAGGAACCCACGCAAGGTTATAGAGGAGGTAGGTCATTGTCAGATGTCATGGAGATGGATAATGTTTTTTTGGGGGGCCTTTTTATGCCTTTATTGTAGATGCAGTGAGAGAAAGACAGGAAAGTTGGGGAGAAAGAGAGAGAGGGGATGACATGCAGCAAAGGGTGAAAGGTTGGATTCAAACCCAGGCCACTGCGATTAGGACTAAGCCTTAATGGTACTTGCTCTACCAGGTGAGCCACCAAGGTGCCCCAAGAAATCCTAATTCTAGATATTTGTATCGTGGAGATACAAACTAACAAAATAATTCTTACGTCCAACACTGATATTCATTATTGGAATTCTGACTCTGAATAACAAAATGTCTGATGACATATTTTATTGTTACTATGTTACACACTTTGTCAATTGAGTTGCATATTGAAATCCAGTGAATTTTTTTACAAACAACTTTGTAGCCTTATTGTAGGTTTGTTAACTTGCTAATGATGACATTGTGACCTGTGTGTAAAAGGTCAACCAATTAGTCCAGAGTCCAGACAAATCATTCATTTCATTGGTATTTACATGAAATATATCAGTGCTTTACTGAGTAGGAATTGGCCTTTACTAAATTGTGTGTGAAATAGCTAATTGTTATCAGTGTATCAACTGTTGACAATATTGTTGGCTTTGGCAAAACCTGAAAGTATTTTGCCATAAGTTACATTGTGATTCTAGGCAGCTTGCAATACTTAGGAAATGAGAAAATAAGTAGCTCTAAGAAAATTTTTTCTGCTTTTAAACTGTTTCTGGCCTGTGACTGAAACGATTCTGACACTGAAGGTTGGAATCAAAAAGGTATTTACCTAGCTGAGGCAAGGTAGCTGAGGCAAATCCCACTGGCCTGAATGCAGTGAGAAGAGATCTTGCTAGCCTACTTTAAAACATGGCTTGATTACATACCATGTGCTCAGGTTGCTGTAAATGTTGGCTGCCCTACTGATGACAGGATGGTGGCCTGCCTGAAATCAACTGATGCTGAGACTCTCACCATGGCTTTTCCCCGCATCCAACAAGGCTCCCCAGACTGTGAGCATTATCACCAAACATTGACAAATCATCTTACAAACTGGAAATAGTGAAATCTTCGTGCCATTTCGTCATAATGCTGCAATCTAACAAACTAAATTTTAGTTTTACCAACAAAAAAATAACAAATTAAAAAGAGATATGATGCCTATTTATTATATCTGTTTCAATCTATTTCAGACCCTGGTGTGAATCAACTGAGTCTGACTCCTGTTGCCGATGGAGACTTCCTCCCTGATCAGCCAGCCAACTTGTACCACAATGCTGCTGACATAGACTACCTCGCTGGGGTTAATGACATGGATGGACACCTCTTCACTTCACAGGACATTCCCTCCTTTAAGAACAAGACTAAAGAGATTCCTGTGTAAGGCAGATTTGTCCTCAGAGGGGAGGCATTTTGTTGTGTGCAATCCTATAACTTTGAAATTTAAACTATGAACGCAACAAAGAAAATGTGGAAGTCTGCAGATTCCTTTCACTAATGGAGCTCTTTACCTTATTATCTCTGTAGAGAAGATGTAAAGCGGCTTCTTGCTGCCTATACCAAGGAGATGGGGCAGGCTGGTTTCGAGGTTGCATTTGCTGAGTATTCATCCACCTGGGGGTCAAAACCCAGCCAGGACACCATCAAGAGAACTGCTGTGAACATAGGGACTGATTACATCTTCCTAGTTCCCATTCAGACCGCCATTTACCTGCATGCTGCTAATGCCAGGTGAGCCTAACTGCTTGATTCTCCTCCCTAAAAACATATTTTAGCTGCTGTAGTAACTGTTAAAGTTTAAATTATTATTTCAAATTAAAGATTTACCATTTGGACTGAACCTCTAGTCCCACATTAGAATGAATGACATGTTTGATCTTTAACAGGTCTGGCCGTACCTACTCCTACATGTTGTCTGAGCCCAGTTTAATGGCTGGACCAGACAAACCCTACCATGACTGGGTGGGCGCTGACCACGCTGATGACCTGCAGTTCGTGTTCGGCAAACCCTTCACCACGCCGAAGGCTTATGGAGACAGACACAGAGACCTGTCTGGCTATATGATTGCATACTGGACTAACTTTGCCAGAACTGGGTAAAACACACACTGTGCAAACATGTGCAACATTGCAAAAAGAGCTACAAAATGTTACTACAAAGCTAATGAATACTTTCACAAGTATGTCTTCCACTTTTTATTTTCACAGAGACCCCAACAGAGGAAACCTGAAGGTGCCTGTGGCCTGGCCTGAATTTACCAGTGCTGGAGAACAGTTCCTGGACATCAATGCGAAGATGAATGAGAGCTCCATTGGACAGGAATTGAGGTCCCGTTTTGTTCGCCTTTGGCTCAGCATCCTTCCCAGCCTTCCATGGTATCATGCCACAAATGCTCAGTGATGCATTTTTAGTTTAAATAAGACACCAATGATACTAATAGAAAAGTGTGTACAATAAACCTTGTGGGTGAAAAAACAGTTGGTGGCTTTTTATATGGTTCAACCGGACTACCTTCGAAAGTGGTAACCTTTAACACTGTCGGCAGTGGATGTTTAATGGAAAATAGAGTCTGAATAAAACCTGTTTGTGGGTGTCATAATGAATAAACATCAGCTGAAGACCTTTTAAACATAATGTGGACCTAAGCCCTAGATCCGACGTCACAAAAATACTTTCTAAATAAGACACTGTATGTAGTACAAAATGATTGAAAAGTCACTTGATACACAACCAAAAATCAAGTAAAAGCAAAACCCAACCATCAAAAGCTTAGTTGAATGCACAGATTTTGAGCAAGCGAACCAGCTAACTGTCTCTCCTCTCCTGAATAGCGACTGTCCAATCATAGCAGAGCAACAAAGGCATAGCGTAGCATACCTGTCAAACATTGAATTTTCCTCATGCTGAAGCAGCGATGGTGGGGCTCTAGTAAAGAACAATAAACAAAAACAAGGGCAAAATTCCAAGGAATAGATTTCAGTGGGTTTGCAGCTCTAACATTAGCATGACCAGCTAACTAGCTTACTGTCTTCAGCGGCAGCTTAGCTTTGTTTTCAAGTTACAATATCATTAGCTGATTATATTATGCTTGAGTGGATACAGGTTACTTTTGGAAAAACACAGTCATTAGCTATATTACCACACTGTGTGAAAGCAAGTCTCTGTTCAAAATGCTTCCCATTCTCCTGTTTCTTTCCCATTGGCCTTCATGGGTGGAGTTAGTTCTTAGGTTAGGTTAAGTTTAAGATCCCAATGGAGTTGTGGGCTGTTTGGGTTGAGGATGGTCACAAAAGGTGACTGGTTGGGTCAAGGGGTTATGTTATTTTTTTTTATTTGTAGGAGCTCAAAGCACTGCAACTTAAGAAAACACATGCAAATAGACAAAACACAAGCAAATTCACAAAACATCTTCATCAATTTGACAACACACCTGTGCTGCAAATACTCACAAAATAACCAAATACAAACATGCAGCAAATACACACAACACAACCAAATCAACCAAATATTTGTGTATTTGGTTGTGTTGTATTTTCAGGGTAAGGAAAGAGAAACGTCTTCAGTAAACCTGAGTAATAGATCGTTGGTGTAAGATGACTGTGGCTCCAAAATAAGTATGTAGCACCAACCTACTGACAGTTTGTTATTCACACTCATAGGATTCTGGTCCAAAATAAAAAACTTAAACTAAACTCGACCTGGGATACCATGTGGGACGTCCGGGCTTCCTGAGCACTGGAGACTCCAGTTTGCCCAGTAGCCAGTTTATTTCTTTACATGAGCAACACTGAAGATGATGCCCAGCTAGACTGACTTTTGTGACTGTTTCCTAAGCTGCTTTGTTCCTTTTGACAGGAAACTGCGGTCTGTGGGACCAGCATGAGGCTATAGCCTGGGTGTGCATGAAATATCCGCTTATTTGGAGAAGATCCTCACAATGTCACCATCTTTGAAAAGGGTGCAGGAAGGGCAAGTGTCAGCTCCCATGGGAGAGGACTCTGCTCTGCCAGGGTGATTGGCCCACAGTCTTCAGCTCTGACCCCTCACAGACTAAAAGATGTGACCTGTGCCATCAAAGGCCTGATGACATTAGCATTTCAAAGTGATTCATTTCACCTGAACTGATATCTGTGAGTCCTCGGAAACATCTAAAGCTTTGATACAGATGGCAGATGTCACCAAACTCACCTTAACACTAATGAATGTGTAAATGAAATTTCATACATGCCATCCCGATGAGATAAGTGAAAACACCTGTGTGGGTGTACCATGGGTGTTCATAAAAATGTATCATGTGTAAATTTGATTTTAGAACGAGGCAATATCCTAAAATATCTTTTTCTGTTTGTGTGTGTTCCCATAAAAGACCCCACAACAAAGGGCTGCTCGAGATAGCCATATCCTGGAGTTTGGTCGCCCTCCGCCCCTGGACTGTCAACATGAACCCCCCTTAAGTTCACCTGAGAGGTACAAAACAGCCTCTGTAATACGCCTGGCTTTTTTGTTGGTTTTATAGATCTTTTAGCACTCCCTGATAAAATAATGAGCTGGAATTTAAAGGTGGACAAAATCAGAGCTGGGAATTTCGAGAAGATTTCAGTCCTTTTCTTCTCTTGCCTTAAAGGTCAACTGCACTACTGATCACAATATGGGCGCCTGTTTGAAAAGGACTCATCTTTTGGCACTAACCATGGTCATTAAGCTTAAGCTGTCCTCAGGCAATAAGTGCCATGTAACATGAATGACTGACAACAATGGAGACCTGGCCTACATTCACCAGCTCTGGACATCATTTCCAGCAGATCAAGTCAAGATGAACAAGAGTTATGTTTGATATAAGCCTTATGTGTATTTCTGGACCAGCGTCCTGCCAAGCCTACCCACAAACATCTCAGAATAAAGAGCTGGTGCAATCACCTGTGCACCTGCAGTGTGGACCCATAGATAAAATCATCAGACCAAAATTAGTTCATAAAAAAATTAATGAATGACTATTGCATATGATAGTGTGATAGTGAATTTTATTTCATTTTGAATAACTTTATTACTTAATTGTCATTGTGCAATAAATGTACTGTTTTGCTCCAATAACAGGACAAGAAGTCAACATTACATTACAATCTGGCATCTCTGCAGTTATGACTTGAAAGAGCATTACTGATAAAAGACCACAAGGGGGTGCATGCAGAACATGAGTCAGCTCTACTCAGGTTGCAGGTTACAGCACTGCCAATATGGCCTGACCATATACCATATATTGACATACCTGTCCACATACTTTTGTGAATTTTTTGTTGTGGGGCTGTTTTTCAAGGTTTTCTAAGTGATGATATTTAACACAATGTTCTGCCAACTTTGTGGCAACAGTTTGTTGAAAGCCTTTACTGTTTCCACAAGAGGTGCACAAACCAAGGTCCATAAAGAAATAGTTTTCCCAGTTTGGTGAGGAGGAACTTTTTGTGTATGTGATGTTCCTGAAAAACTATCTAAACTTGTCATTAAATGAATTTCACAGTTTTCTCTGGGTTTGACAAAGGGGGGGGGGGTCAGACCTCTGTGTTAATGATCAGCTGCAGTCAGTTCAAAGCCCTGGGTGTGGCAACAAAGTGGCGCATCTTGTCTCCAAGGTGCTCGTGTCATTCCTGGGCGACACATCATCACAAAACTGCCCGGCGGTAAACTAACCCATTCATACAGAGACAGTGAGTGAGTGTCACTGCAGCCTGCGAGAGAGACAGTGACACCGGGAGCATGTCCACTGGGAAGATAGCCGCCTGTGTTGGCCTGGGCGTGGGCGCAGTGCTTATCATACAAGGTGGAGACCCGCTGGACTCAGCAGGCAACGGGTCCCCGATATGGAGAGACACGGGGCTGCTCGGTGCTCCGGCGCGGGCTGTGGTCTGTATCATTGCCGGAGTTTCCCTCCTCGCCATGGGCTGGCTCTACAGGCTGCTCTTCTGTCCCCTGGAACGGTCCAAGGCGCTCGAGGATGTGGGGTACATCGCAGAGGACGGTCGCTCCAGAGCCCAGGCCGCAAACGAGGTCCGCCGCAGGAGGAAGACCGGAGAGCTGCCTCCAGTTTATCCGAACGGCTGGTACCGAGTGCTGGACTCACACCTGCTGGAGAGAGGCGAGGTCAAAAATGTCTCAGTTCTAGGTATGATAAGTGGAGGTAGTTGCATTACCGCTACTAAAGTCCCCAGCTGCCGTATTATTAGTGTGCGGCGCATTAGTAAAAAAAAACAAAAAACGTATTATTAAATTGTATTTATTTTGAAAAAAAAAGACAACATAACAACTCATATGTGTGAGCCCCCCCCCAAAAAACAGCAACTTTCCCTAAGATCAAAGTGAGTACACTGAGAGAGGTGGTCACATACCTCAGCAGATATTATAATGTCAGACAAATGTCTCAGCTCAGCAGTGGGACAGGCAGTGAAGGTGCTGACACCAGCAGAAGGCCTGACCATGGGAGTCTTTTTGCTTAGCTCAGGTAAAATTTGTGGTAGCCATGGTAACTAAATGCTGCTTCTCCATGTTTACTTTGGACTTAGCAGACTACCAGCAGAAGACCTGAGAGGTGGAAGATTCAGGTGATGAAAGACATGATTCTGGCTCGAACCATCCATGCCTGCACATGAATACTCTACATTTTGCTGTTTTTTTTTTTTTTTTTAAGATGGTAGGAGACAGACTTTGTAATCGAATTGAATCTAGAGTTAAAGTTTAACTCTGAGTTCCTGATTACATCAAAGATATAGACAGGATTGACTGCAGACAATGTCAATAACCACATCTGTCCCTGAACCGGATGAGTCACTCAGTGTGATGAACTGCTCTGAATAACAGAGCCGCATTTTCAAAACGTAGTCATGTAAGTGTGAATTACATCACACAAATGAGCCACAATTGGAAGCTTAGGAACATTCAACACAAACAAAATAGTGTGATTCTCAGGTGCTTATTTAAACAAGCACTCCAATTTAGTTACAGTAGTTTTCATATTCACAACTAACTCACTCAACACATTGTTTTTTTAAATGATCTTAAACAGATATAGGTCACTTTGGATGCTTATTTTGACTTTTGCCACAATTATCCCTCTGTCGTTTTTGCAGATATAAAAGTCACTGCTCTAGATGGTTCCTGGTCTGACTATCTTCCAGGGACATTACAATAATGGTTTATCTCTAACTACTTTTGTATGATGAGTGTGCAAATTGGATCTATGCCCAGTCAGATCACCACATCTGGAGATCTCTACTTATAGCTATTAAATGTCTTTGGTTTGACTTTTGGCTGACCTATACACTGCTCAGATTGCTCCCAGATTAGCGCAGGCTGGATGACAGTAGTTAAGAGGAACTGCTGATCCAGCTCCGGCAGCGCCTGGTCAGGGGCTCCCTCAATACAATTCTGAGAAATCAAAAAGAGGCTCATCCACACGAGGTGTGACACAGCACTGCGCTGCTTACCACACACGTTTGTAGGGGCAGAACTGAACCACAGCGCAACGTGTGAGAACAGCACAGGGGGAAAAGACACACTTGGCAGAATTTAATATCTGATGTAAATGGATGACCACAGAGAAAGGTTAGGAGTGAGACGCTGCAGTCTTTCACAGCAGGATGCAGATCCCGGAGGAAGCCAAGTTTTGATTTGGGTCAACATAATGTGGGACAGTAAGAACGGGCTGGAGGTAGGGCTGCCACTGAGGACTTTTTTTTCTAACAATTAATCTATCACTGTTTTATCAAATAGACGATTAATCTTAACAATTAATTTTCCTCCAGAAAATCTATGTGACACTCTGGCATGATCCATAAGCCCAGATTCTGGGTTAGACATTTTGTCAAACACTTATTCAGTGTGAATTCTCAGGTAGCAGCAGACGACTTTCTGACTTTATGAGAGTATTTACCAGCTGCAAGGAACAAAGATATTAAAAAGCTCTGTCTACTAACCAACAGACAACACTGACATCAGTAATCCTTCACATGTTTGTGACTGAGCTCACCGTGCACCATAAAAAATAATAATCACAAAATAACACTGGTTAAACAAGAATTATAGTGAAGGGATTTAAACTGTGATGTGCTCGTCCTCTCAAAGTCAGACATTAACCAGCTGATTTTATCTTTATCTTATCCATACTTATATTGATCCATCTGAGACTTTTACTGCTTCTTTGTTAAAAAGAATAAATTAAGAACAAGATTAGAATTGATTGTTCTGGTTTGTCTCCGCCAGTTGCTGAGTTTACAACAATCTGCCACGTTAATCAGTCAGACTACAGACAGACTGCTTCCATTGTAACGTTTCCTAACAGTTCGCCGTTAGCTCAACCAGCGCCATGTTGTTGTGTAAAGACTGTTTGTTTGTTGCTTGTTGAACAGGTTGTTGGATAAAGTTCTTATTGGCCTTTTACTTTTTATTGCACTCTTCATTACAGTAAAGATCAGAGATAGTTGTCGTTAACTCCAGTAATCCTCAGTTATCTGCAGAGAGTTAGCAGCAGAGAAGAAGTGTGACCTTAGGTGATTTAGAAAATAAATATATGGCAGTTAATAATGACTTGCCGCCACAAATAGTTCAATGTATCAATGGGAAACGACTCGTCACGTAAGATATTGACGTCAACGCATTTTCATAGTCGAAGTCGTCGATTATGGCGACTAATCGCGGCAGCCGTAGCCGGAGGGGAAACTTGTGCTGAAAGGCACTAGAGAGTGAGAAAAGAGAGGGATATATAAGGAAAATAAAATGCTATTATATATATTCCTACTGTATATTTAGCATCACAGACAGAGTTCAGTCCGTACTTTATTAAATGTTTTCCAACATGCCAACACACCCTGGTGGTTTTCTGGCAATCCTTAATCCCCACTTTGGCAACCACTGAGATGCATCACACCTTCAGTCTGTAAGAGCTTTAATAACCTGCTACATTAGCTGTAAAATATCCACAATATAAATAAGTCCTTCAACACATGATCACATGTGTCAGTACATACAGTCAATTAACATCTACTACAATATTAAACATGAAAGTTTATTCTCGACCACAGAAATAGTAGTTTGACGGAAAAAAGAAAAAAAGAAAAAAAAAATCCAACCCAAGCTCTCAACCACATCACAAAGTCTTCTTCAATGGACTGAGTTTGCTCAGTTGTCATGGAGACAGTTCTTTTGTCATGTGCTATGATTTTATCCCATCAACGGACTGATCTCCCTGACAACAGAGCAAACCTCCAGTCATACAACACCATTTAAATAACTACTTTCAAATACAGTATGTTTTAATTTGGTTATTTGGTCCATTAATCAATATTAAGAAAATTAATTGACCAAAATTTAGATAAATTGATTGTTTCTTTCTTCATCTTCAGTGTCAAAGAAAAACACAAAATATTCTTTAGCTCCAGCTTCTCAAATGTGAGAACATCACATCACACACAGATGAGAAGTTTTCATATCTTTAACCATTTTTATAGATTAGATGATTGATCAGTTGATTGAAACAATAGTTAATGAATTGGTGACAAAAATGATCAATGGTTACAAGTGTACGGTGAAACACGCTGCAAGAGCCGGTGACTCTTTTTACTGGTGGATATATTTTTTCAGGTGTGGAAGCTTTCATACACTGTGTTTGTTTGTGACAGGTAATGTGACAGAAACATGAAAGCAGCGAACACTCTTTGAAACCTTTTTGAACTCAAACTCAAAGAAACTCCGTGAGGAGATCAAACGCTCCCACCGCATATCAACACGAGAAGAACACATTTAAAATGTGAAGCATGTATCTGTTTTACATCATGTGTCGCAATGAAAATGTGCCTAAATAAATAACAGCATGATCGAAAAGTTTAAACTGTATAACACAGCTGCTACATATCAAGCAGCACAGAGACATAGACATGACACATCAACAGCTTTAAAGCTGGGAATGACGAGGCTGTCATATTATTGATCAGAGAGAGACCTGATGCAGGAGGGATTGGCTGTCAGACCTCTATAAACACAAAGAGGTCAAGTGCTCTTAAGACAGAAATAATCAAAAAGGAAATCACAATTTTTTTACAACATTTTATTGACAAGGCAAAACCATTTATCTGTCAAAATTAATCAGTAATCAGCAGATTAATTGATAATGAGATAATCGTTACTTGCAGCTTTACAATCAAGCATCCGTCCATCAGCTATTCAGCTTATCCTTTGATTCCCATGAGCTGACACTGGGCGAGAGGCAGGTTACACCCAGGACTGGTCACCAGTCTATCACCAGGCTGACATATAACCGACCATACAGATGGCACCCACATCCACACCTACAGGGTGTGCGCTGCAGCTTTACTACCATTATGTGGTTATTCAATTAATGTTAGTAACTACAACATCCACCTCCATGACACTTTTAATTCAAACAAGCAGTTGCAGGCGTGTTTGACCAGAAACAATGAGACTTTGTTTGAAAAAGAAAGCATCACTAAGCACTCTAGTGTGTGAACTACTCTAACAAAGGCTGTAGGCGTTTGTGTCTGAAATGTATACTGAAAACTTTGTGAAATGAGCTCGTCTCTCCTGGCAACCGAGCTTCGCTACACTCCCGCCTGAGACAACAGAGACCAGGTGAACTGACAACCATCAGGGTTACTGAAAGACCAGCAGTGAATCACACGCATTACCAAAAGTCAAAATCTATTGGCACAATATAACACTCTAATCTATGGTTTTATCTCTGATCAGCAAGTACACACAATGCTTGTTTGTCAAAGTCTCACGTCATAATTCACTAAATATCTCAGAATAATTGGAGCATGTTCTAAGAAATAATTAAGGAATATGTTGCATGTGATATGTTCCTTCCTTTTATCCACTGTGCAACAATTTGGCAGTTTTTTTGTTACAGATTTGTCCGAAGAGTTATGTACAGCCATACTTGAACCTATATATCCTGATTCTGGGTAGTGTTAAAAGCCTGCCTCTGCTGTAATTAAATATCCCAGGTGAGCAGGTGGCAGTGTTTCGAGGCCAGGATGGGAAGGCCTATGTGGTGGATGCCTACTGCCCTCACCTGGGTGCCAACCTGGCTGTTGGGGGACGGGTGGTGGGAAGCTGCATAGAGTGCCCGTTTCACGGATGGCAGTTTCGTGGGGACGATGGCAAATGTGTGAGGATCCCCTACGCAGAAAAAGGTATGAAGTGATGGGGATGGTTTTGTCAATTTACAACTGAGAAAAAGCTCTTAAACATTCATTATCTAAAATAAATGAATAAAAAAAAGAAAGAATAAGGTAAGGGGTCAAAAAAAATCCAGGTGAAACATGAACATTTACAGCAAATTTGTGAAAATCTGGTCAATTTGCTCCGAGAATGGCCCCGAACTGATGGAAATTGGGTAGCATGACTATGCTCAGTAACTATAATGATGTAAGAATATGGTATTGTGTCATTTTCTATGTTGTTTAAACATAACATTAGTATAAGTCACCAGACCAGCTCTATTTGTTGTTGATATGTTGATGGATAGATGGTGAAACAGTTATTGATTATTGAACATCCACTGTTAGGAATGAGCAGTGGATTGCCAAAATGAAATTTAACACTTCTCTTTACGCGTCCTGATTAAAAACACTTGAAATAAGATTCAATTTTGATTTTGTCCTTCAGTGCCAGAGTTTGCCAGGGTGCGCTGCTGGCCAAGCTGCGAGGTCAACGGCCAGGTCCTGGTGTGGTTTCACTGTGATGGAGAAGATCCTCACTGGAAGGTGCCAGAGCAGCAGGAGATCACAAAGGGAGAGTGGGTCTACCGGGGGAGAACTGAACATTTTGTCAACGCTCACATACAGGTGGGTGCATATGTGTGCATGTGTTTTTTATATATGTAGCATGAGCACGGTTTGGTTGAGATTAAGTGGTTTATTTTGTCAGGTTTTCTCAACATAATCTTCCCTCAGTGTCTCAGAGACCAGAGAGCAAGGAGGGACAAATGACCATGAGCTCCAAACATCTGTTCACCTTCAGTCTTCAGAAAATCCACCTATTGTAGCTGTACATGAACTCAGTACCCAACAACACCAGGCAGCGTAGATGCTTCGGACACTAATCTTTTAACACAATGGTGACAATGTTTCACGGTGACCTCTCCTCTCTATAGGAGATTCCTGAAAATGCAGCAGACATCGCTCACCTCAATCACCTGCACACGCCGGGCATCGTCAGCGGCGTAGATCTGCGCTACACCAACAGCAAAATCTGGGAATTTGTGCGACATGACTGGAAGGTGAGATGCTCTTGCAGATAAGGAGGCTGAATAGGTGACTCTTTTTAAAAGGTATAATGATCATCGTATTTAACAGTGCACTTCTGCCACTATACGTACTTTGTGTGTGTGTGCATGTGTGTGTGTTTATTCAAGGTTCAATGGGAACCAGAGGCAGAGCCCAACAAGCATTGTTCTCAGATGCTGGTGAAACACTCTCTGACTGTGTTCGGACACCACTGGTCTCTGCTGGATGTTCACGTTGTGGCCAGACAGGTACTGTTAAGTTCAAAGTAGAATATGTAGTCAGTACATCATTTCCTGTGATTGACTCTAAATTATATTGACAGAATAATCAATAATCTAATCAATAATACAGTTGAAAATAAATAAAAAAGGAGTTCAGCCACATTCACAAGGTCGTAGATGAAAAATATCTGCTGTGCTTCAACTGAAGACCACAGGCCTGAAAGTCTTTAAATAGCTGCTGAGTTTAGATGAGAAGTTAACATTAACTTGGCTTAACATGATTTCCCACTCAACTTTTAACCATTCAGTACAAAAGTACAGAGCCTGACAGATGTGGACTGTGTGTGTTATAACAAAACTGTCTATTACAAAACCAGCAGGAACTGAAAATCTCCCTCAGTCTCCAGTGTAGAGCAACAGTGGCCTGAACGCAGTGTCCGTGTAACTACATCTGAGAAAAATACTGGTCTGATGCAAAAGAAACACCACGTTCTGTAGTGCAGTCTGTCTCTTTTTATCTTGACTGATGAACTGAGTGAATAAGTGCACTCTGAAACCACCAAGAGAGACTGGGTGGACAGTACAATTATTGTAGGATGATATGAAATGCATGACGATAGGAGAGGGGGTAATTATTGGGATTAACCTTGAGTGTAAAAGGACTTGTTCTGCAATATCAAGACATTTGAGAATTATCATTTTTGTAACAAGGTTATTTGATGTTAAATAATCCAAAACACATTTAATCATTTTGATTACCAACCTTAACTGATACGCTGTAAACACATTACCATGATATTTACAGTAGCTTAGTGGATGCTATTTACATTGCAGTATCTCACTGCAAGACAATTATAGTAGAAAAACCTGTGCTTTTATTTTCATAAACAGTAAAATGCAGTCATTGAAAACAGTACAGTATTGTAAAACAAAATAAACAGTAACTTACTGTGCCACACCTGTGATCAGGGTCGCCAAGCCTGAACCGTCTGAAGCAGCTCTAGGATCAGTTTAGCCTTTTAAGTTTCATAATAAAGTCTGATATGGACGAGGGAAACCGAACTTTACTGACTTCATACAGAAAAACAAACAGCATGTGTGTCCCTGCGGCGATGCTGTGACATAAAAAGGGGTGTCTCACAAGCGGGTGTTGTTTTAATGTTAATGGGATTCAGATGAAAACAAACAAATCAGCCTCATTGCACAAGCAGAACAATTCAACATACTGAAGCTCCGCCACAAATCCACCGTCAAAGTCTTCTAAAGAGCATCATTTCTGTTTTTGAAGAGTGACGTTGGCCATTTGTTCATCTGTCAGCAAGTTGTGAACTGGCAGTTTGCCTTACAAAAATACAGTAAGGTGCAGGCTCACTGATGGACAATTTATGTTTGAACACTTTTTGGACCTTATGATCGGACTCTTTTATTTGGACTTTAGGGTTATTTCCTGTTTTATTTTTGAAACAAGGAACCGTGTGTTAGTGTGGTTAGTTCACTTCCTGTCTTTGTCCTGTTTCCCTCCTCTAAGATTGTCTGCCCCGCCCTAATGTGTTTAACCTGTGTTCAATCACCTTTGCCTCCCTTGTGTCTATTTAGTCTCTGTGCTTCCCTTTGCGTCTGTCAGTTTGTCCCGTTTTACTCCTGTTGCTCTCCGTCGTGTCACTGCTCCTGTTCTAGTATTTGGATTTTCTGTTGTACTCCTTTTTTGTTCCAGTCTTCCCCTGTTGTATCCTGTTTGCCTACATTTTGGATTTTGAGTTTTCAGCATTTTCACCAGTTTTGTAAGTTTCCTTTTGTTATTAAAAGACCTTACGTTTGGGTCCTAACTCTGCAAAACCTGACAGAAACAACCTAAAATATATGTTTCAGCCCATGACAAGATTCCCATAATGCCTCATGTGTTACAGTACCCTACTCTTAAACACCATCACTCTGTTTCACAGTAATTTACTGTATTAACAACACAAATCCTTTTACAGTGTGGGGCTGTAAATGATGAATCTAGTGCATAAAACAACATGATGGGTATATCAACAGCAATCAGCAGATTATGCACATCATTGCACATCTTTCCAGGCTGATGATCATATTTTTGCTTGTTGTTCAGGTGGGTCCAGGCGTGGTGTTTCTGCTGTTTGACCACAGTTTCCTGGGCCGTGGTGTAATCATGCACTGTGTGACTCCAGTGGAGCCTCTGCTGCAGTGCGTCTCACACACCATCTTCTATCAGTCTAACATCCCGCCTCCGGTGCCCAAGTTCATCCTCAGTGCAGAGTGTGTTCAGGTGCAGTACACACTCGCCTTCATCTTTCACTCTAACACAGTCTTTCATTGTCAGATCTGAGCAGCTGCATCACGGGGGGGAGAAGTCTGAATCCACCGTCTTTCTATTATATCTGGAAAGAAAAAAAGTTAAAGCTCCACTTATCATTTGTTTCTGCCTCTGGTGACAGTCAGGGCCGGAGGCTTTATGTTTTTGGGTTGTCCATACGTCCGTCTGTCACATTCTCATGAACGCGATATCTCCGTAACGCCTGGGAAGTTCTTCAAATGTGGCACAAATGTTCACTTGGACTTAAAATGCTTAGATTTTGGAGGCTAAAGGTCAAAGGTCAAGGTCACCTGACCTCAAAAAACTTGATTTGAGGCTTGTGAACTTGGGAATTGTGTTTACTTGCCTCCCACTCTGTGTTTAATTTGATTCTGCCTCCACGTTACCACCAGAAGTAACACCACACAGTCACAGAGAAGGTGTAAATAATCCTCATTAAACTTGATAATTAGCTGTGAAAAAATGAAAACTAAGAAGGTGGCTCACAAGAAAAGGGGGAAAAGTATTTTTCTGAATGGTAAACTTAAATTGGATGCCCACGGCGTTGCCTCCAGAGTGGGTCTAAAATAAGTTTGACAGCTACAAGATAAAACTATTTGATCAAACACAAGACAGGTTGTGTTTCTGCTTCAAAGAATAATTAAAAAAAAAAAAAAAAAAAAAAAAAGAGAGATGATAAAATTACAATTAATTTCAGTAAATTATTGTCATTTTGTTTCCCCATGTGGTTTTAACACAAAGAAAGATCACCAGAGGAAGCTCATTTCTTAAAGGTTTAGTTGAAGAGGTGGAGTCTGAGTGTGGACTGAAATGCCAAATCTCAGCAGCTGATGGAGGAACTGTGGAGTGACATTTAATCAGCAACACTTGACACAGAAACCCCCGCTGATAAACTATAATAAGTCTTCTGCCGCCATACCATCTGCTGGATTATCAAGTGGTCAGTGGAAATAAAGGAGGGTAGAGGAAGTGGTGAGCGCAAAGTGTGTTTGTAAGTCTGAATCAGTTATCATATACACTCAGTCCTCGTCCTCATCCTCAGTCCTTTCTTGTAGCTTTTTTGTATTCATGATTTACAAGTCTTGTGCAGTGACCTGTTTGTATTTTGTGTCTATAGTTTGAGCGGGATGTAATGATCTGGAACAATAAGAAGTACATCTCCAAGCCACTTCTCGTGAAGGAAGACTCAGCCATCCAGAAGCACAGGCGGTGGTTCAGTCAGTTCTACAGCGAGAACAGCCCGCGGCTGCGATACCAGCACGACACTTTAGACTTTTGACCTCTCTGGACCACAGGAGGAGAGATCAGCGGAGAAGACGTCAGGCCAGGGTTGACATTAATCAGATGTCTCGGAGGTGGGAGTCCAAGATCTATTTTTATCTGTCACGTATAATAAATTAGAGGAGGGAAGGAGGTCTGACCTGTTTGTGGGATGAGGTTGGCCTTATTTTTTAAGACCCAAATTTACTTTATACCTGAAAACCTCCTTTTCTTTGGATGCAATAACAAGAACACCAGAATTGCCTTTTTGTGATGCTGAAAAAAAGATTGTCAAAACTATTTTACTCTGCAAAATGTGGATAATTACATACACACATATATATATATATATATATATATATATATATATATATATATGTGTGTGTGTATATCAGTTACAGACTTTAGATTGCTTTAGTGACTGTTTCAGCTGGTGTGTGAGGGTTTTTTCCTGATTGGAGTTAATATAAACCACATGCTTCTGGTTTGAGTTGGTATCAATTTTCTGATTCTGCATTAGAAATGTTTAATCTCCCAAACTGCAAGATTAGATATTGAATGTGTAATCAAACCAGGCTCTCCCTAAACCACAGGTATAATGGCAGGTGTGTTTGTTTTCTGATTGAAATCTCAGGTTACAGCCAGCCGATGTAGCGGTGAGTGATGACAACTTAAAGGACCACTTCACCAATTTTTCTTACCTGTGTTTCTCTCTGTAGAGAGAAAAAAAAACTTTGATTAAGAAATAATCCAGTGGTATTTCGTGCTGCTGCAGTTTAGTATCAACATTTTGGGAAATACACTTCTTTGCTTACTTTCCAAGACAAAGATGATAAGATTGATATCAGTCGTGTCTGTGTGTTAAATACAGAGTTGAGGCAAGGAGATGATTAAATTAGTTGAGCAAAGAGACCGGAAATATCAAGCCTGGCTTACATCTACCAGCACTTCCAAAGCTCACTTATTAACACTTTGCACCTCATCTGTTTTAACCCATGCACAAACATTAATGTATAAACTTTAAATTTCAGATTTTAGAGGGAATTAGGTGGAGTTTATAATACTGCACCTGTAAAACCTGCGCTCAGGATCCGTATCTGGGAACTCGCTGTAGCCATAAATGTCACTGCTCTGTCTTAATTCACAACATCCCACTACTCCCAAACTAACCCACAATCCTTTTTTAATTTTGTGATTTCTATTCAAATGATGTAAAGGAGATGGAGGAGGGGGATGTAAAACTACACTGAAATGGTTTTTGGTTCCTAAAACCACAAACGTATCGTCTTATGGATCAACACTTCAAATAAAACACAGGAAAAGTGTAAAATACTGGCCTTTTAACAAGCCTAACTATATGTACAGTGGTGTGTCTGTTAGATAATGTTGCACATATGGCAACAAATTATGACGCGGTCCTTTTTAAGTGTAATTATGACGGATGATGATTGGTATGTGAAAAGTACACCTTGTAGATATACAGTTATATTCTTACTTTTTTTACCTGCAGATTCATGTCAGTATGCAAAGAGTTTCTTTTTTAGGATTAGGCCTACATGATTGATTTATTCTATTTTCCACCTAGGTGGAAATTTGTCTTCGGCTTCTCCCAAAGGAGGTATGATAAAAATAAAAATAAAAAATACATACAATCCACATAACAAGCCACGCCATTAAAAACATACAACATGTACAACGTACGATAGAGGAAATGAGCAGGTAGCAACAGATAGGTAAAATAAATAAATACCACAGAGCAAATCTTATAAGATAAGAAATGAGTAACAAGTGTTCCATGCAAGCTGCAGTCATTTTGTGTTCAACGCCTGTACACCATAGGGAATAAAAAGACTTCTTGTGTTTGTTCCGGCTGGCCCTTGGGGCCCTAAATCGACGGCCGGACGGAAGCACTTCAGACTCTGAGTGCAGTGGGTGTGAGGTATCGACAACTATGTGTTTAGCCGTCCTGTGAACAGCACTGTCAAATACATTGCAAAGTTGTTTTTGTGACTTGCCAATCACCTTCTCTGCAACGTTAACAGTCTTAGAGAGCATGTGTTTGCTCTTTACACTCAGGTAGCCATACCAAGCTGTTCTGTTAAATGATGGGATTCATTTCAAGAATGTGTTGGCTAACACCAATACCCCTCAGCCTCCTGAGAACAGTCGTCGGTTAGCTTTCTTAAAAATGCTCTCTGCATTCTCATTAAAAGTCATTGTCTCATCAATGATTGTGTTGATTTAATAGTTTGCTTTCCTGTCTGGCTCAGATTTATTATAAAGGGTTATTACATTTTGCATGTCATTCTGTTGCAGGTTTTTGAGAAAAAAAATTTATTCAAATCATTTTCTGATCATTTATGTCTCATAATCTATATATTGTTACTCTTAATATTTTGTCAGACGGACGTGCAGTTTAAACATTACATTTCTCTTTGTTTATTTTCTCCTGGTGCACATTATCAACTGGTTACTGATTTAATCACCGACTTCAGTGCTGTGAGGCTTTATTAAATGCTACTGTGTCCTCTCGAAGAGATGACGGAACTATAAAAGCAATCATTTTCATTTTGTGTGGGACTGCTTGACATTACATTTTAATTTCCGTTAGACCGTCAGGTGGTCGTAGAAGAGAGAGGACACATTTCAAAGCAAATAACCAGGAATGTTGGAAAGCACAATACGTCCTGTGAATAGCGGGATGAGTTCCTCTCGATATTAAAATGCATTTCCGTAACTGGCTAATCTACAAATGTAATGTTTATATAAATATGCAGAATAAGTCTTCTCAGCTGTAATGTGTTTGCTCATGCATGTCTGAACTGGCAAAAGCTTTCCATTGCACTGAATTTGTTAGTGTGTTAAATTGAGCGTGACAGTAAAATGTTCACTGTTCTACTTGGCCTGTGGCACTTCTCTAAGGCTCAGATTATTGCTTAGCACTCCTTATCTGTGAATGTGCTTATCTTATCTGGGTTTATGGTGGGAGAGAACTGTGTTACCTTTGTTATACTGAAGCATTACCTCAACAATTAGCTCAGTTTAGTTTTGTCAAGGAAGAAAGCAGACCTGCTGTAATGAGGAAACATACTGAGCTTGTGTTAGGGCTGCGTTAAATCAATCCAACAAACAGGAAAAGAAGGAAAAATATTTTTCATTACGAAGGATGGCTGAGTCAGAATTCTTCGACACTGAGGAGGAAGTAGTTGTTACACTGGAAGAAGTCACCGTCAGAGTTTCATACGCGACAAGGGGAGCGGAAAAGCAAGAAGATGAGAGCGACTCAGTCATGCAGCCTCTGCTTCAGCACAAACATCAGGACAACCGTGATGAGAATCACAAAGCAGACACGCAAACAACGACAGATGGTGCTGACCGAAAGACATCTGTTCCACAAGAGCTGGAATCGGCTGGCAGGGATCAGCCCGGCTGCACTGGAAGTGTCGGGAGCGTGTTCAGTGACAGCAGTCGGCACGAATGCCCCATCTGCAGCGAGCTGTTCGACTCACATGAGGATCACCGCGTCACCTTGCTCCACTGCAACCACACACTGTGCCACCGCTGTATAGCCGGCATCATGAAGAGGGCCAAGGACCCGGGCCGGCTGCAGTGCCCCTTCTGTCGACAGACCACCCCCTTCCCACAGTGGGAGATCAGGAGGCTGCAGGAGGAGTCCTACTTTCACAGTGTCTGTGAGCCTGCTCCCTCCCTCATCACCAGTCCCGGCCCTGAACTTCAGGCCGTCCCTACATCACCGTCGTGCTGCTTCGCTCTGGAGAGGCAGCTGGAGGCGCACACGCACAGAAACATATGTGGATGCTGCGTCTACCCGTCCTGCCTCATCGGAGGACTGAGGCTGATGCGGCAACACTCCCTCTATTTCTCCGTCACTGCTCTCCTGCTGCTCTTCCTGGTGCTGCTGGGCTGTTTCCTGTACATGGCTGTTCCTGCTATAATGCAGTCCATACTTTTGGGTAATGGCTAAACTCATCATTGGAAGGATTTCAGTTGTCTGACTTATTGCTATGAATAAGCGGCCTGCTGTTTTAATACCATCGCAGATACAGCAGGTGACATTTGGGGAAATGTCAAATTTCAAATGTCACTTGTTCTTCAGTTGTTTTATTAACCCACTTTATTATCTTTCATTTCACATAACCTGACACAGCTTCGGAGTTATTTCTGACTACACACTGTATAGCAGTGTTTTACTGTTGATATTATAGATTTGGAAAAAGTTTGGATTTGCCAAAGCAAAACTGACTCCTCAACAGTATGATTTGCAGGAGCACATGAATTTGTTTGTGAATGTTGCAACTGTCTTGAAAAAAGTAATTCATCTAACATTATTTCTAACACATCTCTAAACTTTAAAGGATCCAGTCTCTCATCAGTTTGTCAACCTCTGACTTTTTTCTTCTTTGAAGTTCGTTACAACTTTGTAGGATTTGGTGCAACACATAATGGGGGTTTGACTTTGGATGAAAACTCCTCACATCTTTCTGGGTCTTGTATTGACCTACTTCTCATCAGAACAGCCTGGATGCTCTCTGCTGTTACTGCTGCATATTCTTAGCAACAAAAACCCAGCTTTATCTCCTTTCATACTGCACATGAAGGAGACTTGGCCCTACGATTTAATCCTCTATATCCATGTTATTCATTCAAAAGAGAGACAGAAAGCAATGATGAAAGCTTAAACCAACCAACCCTCTACTTGTTTCTTTTTGTTCTGTTTTCTTAATTATGCACGTTTACCTTTTAAGTTTGGTGCTGTGTATCTCTGCTATTTATTATATATACATAAATACTCATATAGACTAGATTTCTGTTCAATCAAATGTGTGGCTATGTGAAGAATGTGTCAGCCTTTTTAAAATTATTTCAGGTTCAGCACTGAGGCATGCAGTGCCCAAGATGCACTCCACACAATGGCAAAATCCCCAGTTCAAATCCATCCAGGAACCTGTCATGTCACCGCCTCTTCAGACATTTTCTCCATGCTTCTCTGGCATATGTTATCAAATCAATGTGTATTTTCCTCTTTAAAAAAAAAAAAAAAAAAATGCCCACAGAAAAAAGATTTGTTGAAGTGTGTACTTAAATATTTTCATCATCTTCATCTTGGTGTCAAATAGCTCTTTCCTTTGGGACAAAATTTTTGCAACCATTGAACTACCGTATTACTACGCACAAGTGTTAAAGTGGCCGTGGCAGTGTAGCAGCAATACATCACTCAGCGTCTGTGCCAGTGGTTCCTAATGCCTCTCCAAACTTGGAGCCTGCTAATCTGAATCTACTGCAAGTAACACAATGACTATAGATACACAACCCCACGTCAAATAACCCCAACAATCATTTTAAAGGTCATAATATGTTGTTTGTTGGCTTCCTCTGCTGCCCTCAAATGGCCAAAAAAATAATTATAAAAATAGGATTTTTTTATAAAGTTGTCAATACTTTAGGTTCCCAGTATCATTGGTTGACTGTGTAAACGACCAATAATGAAGCAAAGGTAACCGCCAAAACATGATTCTCAAATAGATAATTAGAAAATACATTACTTGCATTCCTTAGAAAAATACTGATGCCCACTTTCCTGAGCAAACTGATGTAGAACTACTTTGCATCTATATCAGGCATTGTGTAACTTTGAAGAAGAGCAGGATGGTGGGTCTTTAAATCCTCTGTAATGACGTGTGTGCCCGTTTTCCTGAGATCAAATCCTAGTTCTCTCCTGACTCAGTGGACTGTCAATTACTGAAGCACAGATTTGGAATGTGAATTAGTCCTCTCTAATGTGAGATGAGAAATTGATCCATATAGATCGGCCTGCAGCCCCCCCACAAGGCTTTGCAGGATGCTGGGAGTAAAATCCGGAAGAGGCTTTGTGTTCTCGCAGCATGAATACTTCAGCTCAGCATTGGGACAGGCGAGCGAGCGAGCACTGAGGGGCCTCACACATCTATAATTTATGCAAGGACTTCACACTACATGAGAAACACATCAGATAGGCAGCCATCCATCTGCAGATGACTCATTGAGGCAATCCATTTCCAAGACCTAATCGGCTCCGTTCATGTCAAAGCACTGGCAGAGCATGGCCTGTTTTGCTCCCTGCCTCCATCAGAAAATCTGAGCTCCATGTTACAGGCGTCCAACAACTAGAGACAATAGCTCGATGCAAAAATGCTGCTCGAATTGCTGCATTAAACTGACCCTCACACATCCTTTATGGTACACGTCTTTGCACCATTCGACATGCACATGTTCAGGTCACAGCAAATGACACACAGTTTGCCGACAAACGCGCTGCTGTCATGCTAAGCGCTAAAGCGTGTAGGAGTTCATGTATGACATGGCTCCGTCTGTTCTACCCTCCCCTTCGCGCCCACTTTATGTTTAATACATAGGTAATTCTTTGATCAAAGGCACTTTTGACTATTTAAAATGATAAAAACATGAAGTGAAATTACTTCAGTCTGCTTTTATCTTTGGTAAAAATGTTCTTTCAAATCATAATGATACGAAGACATGTTTGATCACAGATGATAAAGATACTCCGGCTGGTGTAGTTTTAAGAACAAAATTATCTTCATTAAGGTAGCTAGCCGTGAAAGCTGCTCACTGTGTTGAGCTATGTTTGCAGTTGAGCCAGCTAACCTCATAGCCCTCCACTGATGTTAAACACTGATGTGTCTGTGACCATCTGACTGGTGTAGCTAGCTAACTTTGTTACCTTTAGCTTGTCGGCATGTTTGAGAAACAACTGTTAAGGTAGTTTCTATAGTGAAATGCATATGTAGCAAAGGACTATAGCAATAGGCTACACAGTGTGTAGATGATTACTGTTAACTGCAAAGGTTGGTTTAGTTTTATGAATAAAATCATTTTCATTAAGCTAGCTAGCTTCATAGCGCTCCCATCTGCTCCACTGATGTTAACACTTGTGTCTGTGAATGTATGAGTGGTGAAGCTCGCTGACTTTTTTACCTTTAGCTTGTTGGCATGCTTGGATGACAAGTGTGACATTAGCTAATTTTAGTTTTACTTACTTACAACTTGTTTGGTTTTTCTTTAAACTAACTGATTGGAGGTTAAAGGACAACTCTAAAACTATTCAATTTCTTTTTATACTCGATCTTAATTATATAACTAACAATATTAGCCTATCTTTTTCGAGTATTCAGTTATATTTGTGAATTGTTAAAATTATATCTACAGTTGATCCATTGTACATTTTGACATTAAAATGTCTGTATTTATGTTTGCCTTACAGTCCCTAAAAAGAAAATAAATAAATTTAAACCAAATGTAAAGCGTGATGATAATTACCTGATGTGTTAATCTAATGAAAAGTTGTTATATTGTTATTAACCTAAAAAACATGGAAACACATACATACTCAAACATCCCTCTCCTAGCCTTGCAGAGGACTGTGTGGGTGGTGTATGCGTCTATTCCTTCTGTGTGGGTGGACGGCTCTAAGTGTGAACTCAAGAGTGTTTGTGTCTCTGTGTGGATTAGTGTGTATGTGTGTATACTTTGGTTTAAAAGCCTACAATGATCTGTGTGTGCTCGGCTGCCTGTGATTATTTTTGTGCATTAGTCTCACTGAGCTAGGGAGTCTTTATAGGACTCTGTTGTGTTGCTCCAGCAGCAAACAAGAAAACTTATTATATAATGGCTGCAGAGCAGATTGGTCCAGCTGTATTGATGTTGTGAGTAGTGACTGAGTGGGATGGAAGAGAGGTCGAGGACGCCTTCATAACCTCATTTAATAAGAGGCCTTCACGCCGTCAGGGCCATCCAGTAAGTGGTGAGCTTTATACAAACTGGCTGCAGCAGTCACACGAGGCTGAGAGGGTAATCATTAGGTGTTCTGTTCAACACCATTATATTTTCAGTTATTTTCAGTGGTGTGATCGTGACAGGGACTTGTCTCCTCCTGTCTATGCGGCTGGCATTTTGGAGGCAGAGTATTTTGTTATGTTTCAATTTAAACTTATTTGCCTCAATGAAAAAAAGCGCTTTTGAGAGTGGATCCATCCAAGCTTAGCAACAGAGAGACACCGTGTACCCAGATCCTGAAAGCCAACCACACCTGATCAATCAAACTACCTCAGCATTTCCATAAATCATACTAATTCTCTGTTCTTGACAGGTTTATGCCTTATACTCCTATAAACACCAAAAATATTGTCATAGGGATGTTTTCTTCCTGTACCTTTTTATCTTATTTTTTATATTTTGTAACTATTCAGTAAATCATGGACTTTCATGTGGTGATTTTTTAGGTTTCATGTAAACTGAAGGATTTAAGAAAATTCTCTCTATATCTTTGGCTTAAAAAACACACAAAAAGCTTTTCATAAGTGTTACAATAGTCTGTAAACATCTATTGTGAGCAAACTTCATCTGCTTAGACTGTGTGATGTGGTTGAAAACAAGCCAGGAAGCGAACCTTTTCTTCTTTTTAAAGTTGCAAGTGGAAATAACATGTTCAAATATGTTGAAATGAGATTAAACATCCCCTTTAACACAGCACATAATTTACATTTTCCTTATTTTAAGTTATGAAAATTGAAGAAAAAAAAAAAACTTAATCTTATTTGAGACCAGCTCGTTGTGAAAGCACACAGCCAGCAGCTGATGAATGTTGATTTCTTCAGCCTTGTGATTAATTCATCAGCTCACTGCAACACACAGACACCAGTGTTGTGTGATTTATAATTCACAACACTGTTCAATGATTTTATTCTGGCCTCATTTTCAAAACACCTTTTTTTTTTTTTTTACAATTGCAGGAATTGTTTAATACTTGGAATAGACACACCGAGGCTCAGGGCCAAAGCCCCTCCGGGAAAAATATGAATGTTTGTGTAGCTATTAATAATCAAATTTAAATGATATGCGGCTGTTTGATTAGCTGACAATCTTTTCATTTCTATGTGCTTACCCATTTGGTTTAGCTGATGCATTTCGACGTTTCCTGCTGTGGTGAATAAACTCACTGTCGGCTTGCCACAAAATATTTCCTCCCAGTGAAGATCCCCTTTTGTGTGCGCGCGTGTGCGTGTGTATTGTAAAAAATAAAAAAAAAATCTTGTTTCCTAGGTAACCAGGAGGTTGATTCTGCTCATGTATCTAGGTGCAAGGATGCTCCCAACAGTAACTTGAACGATCCAAAGCGCGGGGTCAGATATTACACAACAACCACACCACAGTTTAGATGATTTTTCCTCCCTGTCCCCGATTGTTTTAAGACACAAGACCGCTGCGTGTTGAAGTGTGACGGCTGGAAAGACGGATGACACTGACATCCTGCATGATTAATGAGCTGTCCAATGGGGTCGGTCCACTCTACGCTGTCAGCTGCACGACAAATCAGACTCCCCTTCCAGTTTGGAGGAAAATAACTCGCATGGAAGCCCGTGTCCGTGGATCAACTATGAACCTGAAGCCCTCTAGGTTAGAATAAACATCGTTCCCTCCTCCCCTCGATCTGCTCTTGTGCAATCAGGCTATTTAAGAGGAAAATCTCATAATCATCTGGTTCTCATTTCAAACCACACGCATTAACAAAGCCTACATATTAATCGGAATTGATGTTGCAGCCTGTTCATGACCTGCAGATATGCAACCTGACGCTGCATGCTTCCATCAACGATCTTGTCTTTCATGTTTTATTATGAATAACATGGTGATTTAATGTATTTTGAACAAGTAAGTACATTTATTTTTCATACGAGCATCTTCTGCTCCAGCATCGTCAGCAGCAGCAGCAGCAGCAGCAGCACGCCAACGCGCAAAACCCTGTGACTGGGGAGCCGATACGGCGGGAGCGCGCACTACCAGCACGGCGCGCATGCACAGCTGTCAGCACCAAGGACAGCAGCCGCTCAGCCCGGAGCGACCAGCCAGCGACGTATCAGTGTGATCAAGTCCGCACAGAGCGCAGGGAGCAGCAGCCGGAGGAAGCGATACACGCCCCGGAGAGGAAGCCGCCTGGAAGCGGGGACAATGCTTCAACTCTTCTTTCAAGACCACGGGGAGGTGTGAGCAATTCTGCAGAGGAGAGCAAGAAAAAAAAAGGTGGACAATGCGGTTTAGACATTTCTGGTTCACAGCCTACCCCTAATATGATAATGCACATTCCTCCGCATTGCACATAAACCCACCTATTTTTTCCAGCCTTCCTCTTCCCTCTTTTGGCCGCACTCCCTCGCTCATAACGCCCACCTGGATCTGGTCTCTGCAGTCGTGCATTCAGCTGGCTGAGCCGTGCTGCTGTCCAGAAGCTGGTCGAGCCGACCCGCCACCGGGGAGAAAAGCTACCGGGCTGCGCTGTGCTGTTTGTTGGTCCACACGATGCGTCTGTTTCTGCTGGCGGTGCTCTTCTCGTGCTCCTGCGCGCGGGCCGGCTGCGAGCCGAAGATCGTGAACATCGGGGCCGTCCTGAGCCAGAAGAGATACGAGCAGGTCTTCAAAGATGCCGTGACCCAGGCCAACCAGGTCTACGGCAGGGACAAATTCAAGCTGACCGCCATCTCCGTAACGCATAAGCCCAACGCCATCCAGATGGCTCTCTCCGTCTGCGAGGACCTCATCTCCAGTCAGGTAGGAAACATCACACTACTGCTTCATTCATCAATGAATCACAGCTCAAAACACCAGCCACATATGACCCACGCATACTTCCACTTCAGGGTGAAATGTTTTGCTGCATCAGGGTGTTCTGGAGGAACAACAGTTTGGAAATCCCCCTGCTTTGCTATAGAAAGTTGGTCCATTGAGGAAACATTTGCATGTCATAAACAGATGTTTTCTCACGCAAGAGCCACTGAAGTGCGTATTAGACCAGATTGGTTGCCATGACTAAACCGTCATCAGCCTTGTGTCCAGACAAAACAGTTGTCTGTTGGTCCACTCAGCGTGAACATACAGTATAATCACATGTATGAAAACACCAACAGAGAGCAGCCAGTATATTATTACAGGCCTGCCCTTTGTCCAATTTGGCATCAACACTACACTTAAACCACAAATTAATCCACTTTGTGTGGTTCAAATCCCATCAACTCCCCACAGACCCATCTGCTTTACAGACATCCAAAAATAGGCTTTGGTTTGGGGCATGTCTCAGATGAGAGGGCAACTGTGCATTTCAGGACACACATCTGCAGATCCAGTGAACTGCAACGGAACCAGTGAGGAGTGAAAATGTGCAATACGTCATTCACAATTGACAACTTCAATGGTGCGTTGCATGATAACATTTTGGCATCAGGGGGCTGACATGGCCGTGGACGGTTTGAGCAAGCAATTTGTGCGTGTTTGCCTATAGGCGTTGATCACTCACTCAGCTGCAGTTTGCATTATATGATGCAGTAGTAACATGGAGGAAAAAAAAACTGTTATGCTGCAGTGAGATTAAAACAGTGCTTGGATGCAGATTTTCAAGGGAAGAGTTTTGTCAGCCACACAAGCGTAAAAATTGATACCATATGTGCTGCAGATCCGACAACCAAAACATATGTCATAAGTAATGCATGGTGAGTGTGTGTGTCTGTGTGTGTGTGTGTGTGTATGCACCTTTGAGAGTTAATAAAACACTGACGCACACTCAAATGCACCGACCATCCTCTCATGTGATGCTCTACATGGCTTTTCAAAAGCGCCAACATTATGTCACATCATGTTGAGGTGCCTTGCTCTCCCTCCTATTCCTCCCACACACATAATTAAGCTTCATGCAAAAAAACACACCCACAGCTTCAGCGCTGCTTTCATGTCCTTGGTCCTCTGCTTACTGTAATGACAATAATTGATACAGGCTTGTAGAATAATACTGTCGCATCTAGTCCTCTGCAAACATGAGCGTGCAGTCCACCCGTTGAGGCTGTGCAGATTACACCAACAATGGTTCAGTTCACTACACACAGGCACCTTTTGTAAATGAGACACAATCAAACCTAATGTAGACAGAAAAGTGTATGGAAGGTTTCTTCAGATGAGGCTGGCTTGTAGGCGAGAACAGTCACTGAGAGGGAAAGTCTGTGGCAGATGGAGGAGTAGATGCCTGGGAGCAGTCCTTGGAAAATAGACCTCATTTTTGACCCAACCATACGGACCGCTCATATCCAATAATCCATGCCTTGCACAGCCATGCCAACTTCATTCCCCTTCCTTCACATCTTTGAGAGAGGCACACACAGCTTCAGTTTTTTTTTTTTTTTTTTTTTTTTTTTTTTTACCAGAGCGATTGGTCGGCTTTGGTGTATTTAATGCAGGAATAAGACTAAACCAAACAGCCATAAATTAACATTAGTCTGTCAGCCCACACAGTGATGAGAGGAAAAGATGTCTTTGCTCTTCTCCTTCTCTGTTATACATGAGTTTGTTCCCGACTACAACTTATAAAGACGTTCACTGTTCACAAATGTTATTTTTAACCTGTTATACAACATTGTAGGCCAGCAGTTACACCCGTCAAATACTATACTGTATTTAAAGTACACACAAGTTTAATTCATCTTAGGTAGATAGAAAAACAAATGTTTCAGCCAAGGCTTAACCACCATCCAAAGAAAGCAGGCAAGATTCAGTGGGGCAATTTGTCTTTATTAATTCCATTGATTGTAAATATAAACTATAAATGAAAGGGGTAAATATATTTGCATTTATTCAACTTGTAACCACAGGACCTAAAGGGATCCCTGTCTCACTTTTTCTCCAGGCCCCTGTAGCAGGTTACTCAGCGTCAACTGATGAAATCTTGATGCTGAAACATGTTTTTCTACAACATCCTTGAATGAACTTTTTATAACGTAAACATCACATAGCCATTTTTATAAGCGAGCATAACAAAGGTGGTGTTTTGGCGTTAACAAACCTAACAGAGTTGGGTTGAGTGTATTGTTTCCTGCAGTATGCGCAGGCAGGCCAGAACTGTTTCATACATTTTGCGTCTTACTGTTGTGGCTCCTTGAAGATTGCAATGTAAGAATTTAGATTTGTATTCCTTCCCATGTTATTGTAAATATATTATGTTAATGAGTTAATGTTGAAATGTGTTTATAGAGCCAGGTAAAATTACAAAAACTGTGCATAAAATACAAATAGAAAGAAAGAAAGGCTGTGGTATGTTTAAAATGAATGCCTCTAAGTCTTTGTCCTACGACTGGTATCAACACTCTGTCTTAACGCCAGAGCCAGAATGACAAAGTGTTCTTCTTCTGTGTCTCTGCAGGTCTATGCTATCCTGGTGAGTCACCCTCCTCAGTCCAATGACCACCTCACTCCAACGCCTGTCTCCTACACCGCAGGCTTCTACCGCATCCCTGTGGTGGGGCTCACCACCCGCATGTCCATCTACTCAGACAAGGTGAGTGATGGATGAGAGAGATGTAAAGAGAGGTAGAAAGAGAGAGAGAGGAAAACAGGAAGGGAGTGAACAGAAAGCGAAGGAGTAAGGAGCTCCCCTGGGGCAGCTTCAAAAGCTTCTCAGATTAAACGTCCCATCACTGTCCATTAGGGGAGCTGTGATTAAATGGGTCTCCAGCTGAAAATTGAAAGAACATCATTAATAATGCTTCTGACCTGAGTAATGTTTTTATGAAGCACAAACCACTAAAATGAAACTTTAAAGCAAACACATAAATAAAATGCCAAGGACTCAATTTAAAGTCTGTTTAAGTGACATCTGAGCTGATCTTGCAAATTAAAGGAAATCAGAGGCATTAGATCCAGAGTTTTAAGAGAGCCCGGGGTGTCACGGAGTAAGGGATGATGAAAGTGTTTGAGTGCTTCTTTACAGGATGTTTGTCATTTAGAAATTAGGTTTGACATTTGTTTAAGAAACAAATTTTTCATTTTTCATCACTAATATGGTGTCACTTTTTCTAGAACAAATTCCGTTGCAGGCATTTGATCTTTCAGTATATTATATGATCTGTCAGTATACAATTAGAAAAGTACATTACTTGGCCGTCCACACTTTGCTGAAGACAGGATTTGAAAATATGGCTGCAGAGATTTGCTCCCATTCAGCCACGGCAGCATTAGCGAGGTCCAACACTGATGCTGGGTGATAAGGCCTGGATCACAGTCAGAGTTCCAGTTCATCCAGAGGGTGCTGGATAGAATTGAGGTCAGGGCTCTGTTCAGACCATTTAAGTTCTCAGAAACAAAGAAAACATATTTCTGCAACAGGTTTTCCAAATTAAAGAACAAAATATTTTGTTGGCATTTGCCATTTAGAATGACACATAGACGCCTTCCCTGATCTAATGCCCATATCTGCAGGATGACACTAATTGTCTGTACTGTCCAAAACCATCACACATCACAGTTTCAAGATTCGACAGAGCTATGCTTAAGGTTGAACTATATAAAGGACTTAGTTAGGGTTAGTGAAACATAATGGTTTGAAGTAAGCTACTTAGTTAAAAGACTTGTGATATTGACATGATTTGTGTTAAAATTACTTCTTTAATGGAGCTATTTGTAACCGTTGCTATTGCTACATCGCTAATGTTAGCATTAACAGCTGTTTACTTACCAGGCTAACGAAGACCTTCAGCCATTATTGTGTTTACAATACAAGATGTTACAATACGTCCTCTGAGAAGCGCTACTTCTTCAGGGTAGCCTGGATGCTGCAGTGACTCGCTATCAGGAAGTGACAAAACGGGTCGGTGTTCTGACGACTTGGGCTGCGTTGTCCAAAAAATGCTAACATAGCATAAATTTATAGCAGAGGCTCTAACCAAAACCATCAACAGAACCGCTAATTGATAGGTAACACAACTCGTCAGAACACAGGCCAGACCAGAGCTAGCTGTTAGCATGCTAACTTCAGAAGGAGAAAAGAAGTGATAGAAATAGAGGCTGGAGACGGCTCTTGGCGAGTACAGGGATGACGTTTGCTGTTGAATTCCTAACATTTCTTCTAAACTGGTAAGTAAACAGCTGATATTGCTAACACTGGCTATGTAGCAATAGCAAAACTTACAAATAGCTCCTTTAAGGTTAAGCGGCCTTTGTCGTCATGGTTATAATGTCCACTTGATTAAGGTTAGCAAATGATTGTGGTTAAAAGAAGCCAGTGTTGAAACAGGAAACAAACAGTCTCATGCTTAAGTATCATATTTTGTCGACTCACCCAACCACCCTGATCTTCACCCTTTTCGTCATCAACATTTCCCTCTACTAGAACTAATGGGGCCTTGTTCAAATCTTAAAAAACAGCCCCAGGAGACAGTTTTGTCCAAATGTTATCCGGCTAAATCTTATATAACACAATTACAAAAGTATTACATGCAAGGACTTAAGTAACCTTTAGAAAGGCCAGAATCTGCCTTCGTGAGAGGTTTTGTCCTTAATTCCTATGCTGCAAGTGATGAGTCATTCATTAAAGGTATTGTTGTTATGGAAAACTGTTCACACGAGAGTGTTAACCCATTCATTTCCTGCTTCGTGTTCCTCAGAGTATCCACCTGTCCTTTCTGCGGACAGTTCCTCCCTACTCCCACCAGGCGCATGTGTGGTTCGACCTGATGCGCGAGTTCAACTGGAACCACATCATCCTGATAGTGAGCGACGACCACGAGGGGCGGGCTGCTCAAAAAAGGCTCGAGACCCTCTTGGAGGAGAGAGAAACAAAGGTGAGACGCTCCAGCTCCCAGGGCCCACCCTCCTCCCAGAGTGTGTGAGCATGAGCGTGCGAGTGTGTAAGGTTTTTAAACCTCAAAGGTCTTCTATGTATGTAACTGTTTTCCTTTTTGTTGTGTGGCTACATCTCTTTCTCACCATTGTGTAAACATTGGCTAACATGCCTAGAGACATCAACAGCGTCTAATGTGGTCTAATCTGACAAAAGTTTGTATGTTTATTTGCTCATCTTCACGTTGCTTTTCGCCATAGTCCAAATTATCCTGTGTCTATCCACAGTGGGAGCCAAATAGTGGACTTTAACGTGGGGCTTTGCAAACCATCACAGACTGAAGTGTTGAGCTGTTTTTTTGGTGCTGTGGTGGCAGTAAGGTGTTTCTCTCCTCTCGGTGTGTGGTGATAGCCAGCTTCATTATTGCACATAGGGGGCTTGTGTTTATTGCACCCTGCTAAGTCATGTTCTCCAGATATGGGAGATGTTTTTCGCCTTTTGAGATAGCGCTGATGCATCCATTTTGAGTGTAGCTCTGAGCTGTGTATGTGGGTCAGTGAAATGCTGATCTTCTTTGAGTCAAAACAGACTTGAGACTGCGATGATGTGTGCCCTTTAGGAACAGAGAAAGAGAGAGAGATAGAGAGGGAAAAAACAAGTGCTATCTATTTCATCCATTCATTTAATAAGATGAAATTACCTTGGGATATGCTTTTCCTTTATACTCTGTCATGCTCATCCCTCTCCGGGGCTCATTGCTGTAATTGTGTGCCTGGGTGAAATGAGTCCTGATTCAGAGATTTAATTAAATCAGAACATGAGGAGACACTGAATATGACACACAACCGAGGTAATTTGCAGAAGGCGGCTACAGTTAAAGCGCAAGCTGCTTAAAGTAAGTGAGTGGGATCAGTATTGATCAACAACCACCAATAGAAAAACATTTCAAACATTTCAATCAATCACACTGAATCATGCAACCGCATCCACAAATCATCTCGTAGTGACTCACATCCTGCACTGCAGAAGAGAAATGTGCGTATTAAAAGCCTTTGAATCTATCCAGGAAGTTCTTTTTAGGTTTGCATAATCTGAGTTTGGATCTCAGAATGAACCCATCTGTGCACCCCATTCAATCCCATAATGCAGACTGAAATTGCCTCGACTCTCTGCTTTGAGGCTCTAATTGTGCATATTTAGTTATGACTGCAAGGCCAGCTTGAGCAGTTTTGGGACTCTGAGCAGCATTCATTTGAGAATCTCCCCAAATGTGCACAGCAACAATTAAACCAAAAACCTAGTATAACTCAATCTATAAGGTTTGCAAAATTCTAGTGTGTTCCTATTGTTAACAAATCCCACAATAAGACCAAAAATGTGTGTATCCTGCCAACAATACTGTATCTGTGTATCCAAAATTTGATATTGTACAGTGGCTTCAGAAAGTAGTCAGACCCCTTAATGTTTTGAAGACTTAATTGTGTTGTAGAATTAATTTTAAATGGATGAAATTGCCATTTTTACTCACTAACCCATAATGAAAAAGTGATGTTTTTAGATTATTTTGCAAATGTATTACAAATCAAACACTTAGTTCTCTTATTTATAAATCATTGAGACTGATTGCTGTGGTTCTGCGAATTGTGGGCAGGTGCTTCCTGTTTGCTTTAATTATCCTTGATATGTGACTACAACTTGAATGGAGTCCACCTGTGGCAGATTGCATTGATTGGATACACAGCAGTTTAGAAAGGCACAGACCTTTGCACATAAGGTGCCACAATTCACACTTCCTGTCAGGACAAAACCAAACCATTAGGTCCAAATAACTCTCTGTAGACCACTGCAATAAAATTTTGTGGTGAGGCATAGATCAGGGCAACGGTACAAAACCATTTCTAAAGTTTTGAGTGATCCCTGGAGCACAGTGGCCAGTAGTTCTCTGCAGAGATGAGAGAACCTGCCAGAAGGACAACCATCTCACAGCACTCCATCAATCAGGCAGAGTGGCTAGAAGGAAGATGCATAGAGTAAAAGAGATATGACAACCAGCTTGGAGTTTGCCAAACAGCATTTAAAGGACTCTGAGAGCACAAGGACAAGGATTCTCTGGTCTGATGAGACAAAAATTGAACAATTTGGGCAGAGCTCCAAATGCTACGTCTACATTGTTCATCACCTGGCTAATGCTATTACTATGGTGAAGCATGTCTCTGGCTGTCCTTGGGTGGCCCAGACTTAAACCTCATAGATCTGTGGGGAGACCTGAAGATGGCAGTTCACAGACTCCTCCCATCCAGTCTGACAGAGGTTAAGAAGATCTGCCAGGAAGAATGGGATAAACTGCCTAAATCCAGGTGTGCAGTGCTTGTAGAGACTTACCCAAGAAGAATCAAAGCTGTACATGCTGCCAAACTAGCTTCTACAACGTACTGAATTAAGGGTCTGGATACATCTGCAATTGACAAATTTCAGTTCCTGATTTTTTTTTGTCATTTTTCATTATGGCTTATTGAGTGTAGACTGATGGGAAAACATATTAAAGTTAAATCTAAAACACAATAAATTGTGCAAAAAAAGTGAAGGGGTCTGACTACTTCCTGAGACCACTGTATCTTATTCTGAGTCACAGAGCTCCATTGAGGGTAGAGAAGCTGTAAAGTATTGAGAGATGAATTAAAACATTGTTGGTTTTTGGTCTGTTCATGGGATTTGTTCACAATAAGGATGTTATAGAAAAACACCAGCCTTATCCTTTTTATAATTCATGTTTGGTACAGTGTCTTTCTTATAGAAATTCAATATGAATAGTACATCAAAAATGGAACCTGATAACCTTAAGATGCATCCCATCATTTTAACAAGATGACACCAAATATAAAAATTTGGTGTACCACTCCAAAATGCCTGAAAGCTGTGAGGACATTTGGGGCTTTGTTTTTTGGCACAAGGTGTACCTTTAAATATTTTAATCAGATTTTTAATTAGTTTGGTTGCCCCATAGTGGCAAAGTTGCCCTGAGTAGCTTTTTTAGCAGCTTGACTGTGTTAGGTGATGGTGAAGGAAGTTAGTCTGGATGTGGCAGATTACACATGACAGATGACACATTATGCTCTAATTAAAGGAGAAAGGGTGCTATTCTTGACAAACACCCGGTTGTGCTGCATAAACTCAGTAGATTGACATTATTTTTAGCCTCATGGCAAGTCATTAGTGAAGTAACAAATGAGGTCGCAGGGGGATCACTGTCACCAGCAGCAGAGAGGCTCTGGACACAGTGGACTTAGTCAGAGTGCAAACGTGACCAACACAACATGAAATATTAATGCCTGACTGAGGATACAAAAATAGATCGCTCAGAAAAACTCTTAGGGAAAAAAGACAAAGGGAGGGTTTTTGTTCTTCGTAATGCTGCTGGAAGATGCACATTCAGAGTATTTCTACATGCTGAAGATACATAAACGCTCTCATTTTGTTTTACAATTCCGAATGGTGAATACTTGGTATTTACAAGGTAGTTTAAGTGTTAACGTTGCAGCAGCTTGGAAATGGCTTGGAAGTTAACATGTAGTCTTTTGAGCCGCGTTTCCGTCACGTTTTCATACTTGTTCCGTTGTCAGAAAACATGCAAATGAGAACAGCTTTATTTGGGAATTCGGCTGTATTGAAATACTGTTAGCTATATGTGAGCACAGAGAGGAGGAGAGGAGCAAATAGATAAAAAGCTGAAACCAGCTGAATGCAAATACAGCATGGTCCAGCCATTTACTGGGTTTTGACCCAGTCTTGTTCATTACTTGTTTTTGTCAGTTGGTGAAAGCAGTAAAATGATCATCGATACAGGCTGCCCAAATGTGATGACCCAATTGCAGGGGACTGTATGATAATAAGTTATTTTTTATATGTTTTTATTTTTATAAAGACTAAAAGTTGGGTAGCAAAACTCAACTTTGCTCCTCTTAAGTGAATGATGGGGGTGTGTTTGATTCACCTGCTCCATTGTTTAGACGCCGATGACAATTACCTCTCAACATTCAAAATCACAAGTAACTGGTAACAAGTAACTCAACTAACATGACTAACACAAAGATCTTAGCATCAGGTTCTATAGACCTTTAAAGCTCTCAGTTGATGTGAATGGAAGAGTTTCTGGACGGTATTTATTGTGAAATTGCCTGTCAGCCTGAATATTGTATTGATGTAGGGCAAGCGCTGACTTTGTGAAGGGAGGGGATCAGACCCAGAGTGCACTGAGGTGTGAACTGTGAAGTCAGGCAGCTGTGCAAGAAATAATGTGACGCAGGAAGATGTATTTTCCTGCAAAATGGCCTCCTGTCTGAGGCAGGACCCGCGAGTTTCTCCTCTCACAGAACGCAAACTAGGACTAGAATCTAGTCTGAATTAAGTCGATCCTGTGAGTTTTGACCAAATTCCACATTGCAATACTAAATGTATAGAGTATGTGCTATATAATGTTTATACCAGTGATTCCCAACCATTTACAACTCATAGCCCACTTGAAAATGTCAAAAATGTTGGCGACCCTCGTCCGACCCCGTAACAATACGAGGGCAAATAATGTTTTCTCACAGCAGTTTTTATTATAATGTTGACGATGGAACAATCAGGATTGAACTGACAGCAGGGGAAGTTCAATTTGTCTTTTTTGTTTGATGGTGGAGAGGTCACTCGTAGATTCACCATCTGTCTCTTGACTCTTTCCTTTTAATTCTTCATGTTGTTCTTCATCTATCCATTTTGATGCTCCAGTTTTTTGCCATGGTTTTATCTTTTAACACACAATCAGTCTGCGATAGCAAAGAAGTATACGATGTGGTCCCGCCAACAACAACATAAAAGTTCCTATCATTGGTTTATCACAGTGATAGACAACATTATTAAAATTCAACATTTTTAATGTTTCGTTTCTAAAGATTATTTTGTTTTAAAACACATAAAAACATTATTTATTTTCTTTTATAATGACATCTTTTCACCAAAATTCTTTTGCAAATGGTTTGTCGGCCCACCATTGGGCTCTGGTCCACAGGTTGGGAACCACTGCTTTTTACAATACTATATTGTTTTAGCAGTTACTGTAACTTTACAAAGAGAGAGCAGAATGTTTTTTCTTAAGATTTAATAGTATTTTTGTGTTTGTTTTCAAGATATTTCTGGAACTGTCTCACTACCATCCACAATTAGTTTTAATTCTTTGCAGCTATGAGCACAGTCTCCATTCACATTGCAGTAAATGGGGGGACAGTGTAATTCAATATTCAGGTATAGTATATACTAAACTTTGTCACTTTTCAGGACATCCGTCCAATGTGGAATTAGTGTGTAGTATTGAACTGGGGAACAGCTTTAGTCTTTGTTGGAATTGTATTAAAATCAGACTGTGAACTGTTGGCTTGTGTTTGTGATTTAAATTCGATAACTACGTTTTACTTTTAGATAATTTGTATCAATTTGATTTTGTCAATCAGAATTAAATTGGTAACTACAGTTGTTGCACAGTTTGTATAACCATTCAATAAGAAAAACCAACGGTTCTAGCTTTTGATGTGTCCGGTCAGATAAGTTAAATGCTATGTATAGAACTAGCTGCAGCCTCTGAAAGTGGTACTTTGGGGCAGAAAGATGATGCCACCTCTGCAGATGGTTGGATAATCTGGCAGTTTCTTTGGCACATTCACATGGTGTAAAACTTTTAATGAGCTTGTCATATTTTTTTAAGAGGCCAAAAACTGTGATTGCATTTTTGACTTGATGGTGTGAGTTTTGAAAATCCGATCGCTTTCGATGACGGCCATGTTTGTTTGTGAAATGTTATGTTTCCAGATGTGTAATGTTAACTTACAATATGGTGAAGAAAAAAACAGTGTTTGATCCAGTTCACTGAATCATTGCTGATAAGTGATGCATCAAATATGAAGAATAAATCACCCTGAATAGTGCTCTGTATTTAACAAGTGTGTACAAGATTGCAGCATTAGTGGTCATCTCTGATGTTCTTTGCAAGCCCCTCTGTTAAAGATCCCAATTTGAAGCAGAAAAGTGGAGATTTGTTGGAATGCTTTACTGCCCTCCATTTTCAACTGTTTATAATATTTTTCTGTGTCTGCATATTTTCTCTGTGCACATTACTCATCAGAATAAAAAAAGGAACTATGAAAACCTCGACCAACTGTCCTATGACAACAAGCGAGGACCTAAGGTATATTTGCATGGTCAATGCACGCCGCCCACCAACTTTCCAAACGTAGCAACTAGAAACCAGCCCAAACCAGTCACCAGCCGACCCAGAAATGTCCCTCTCTTGGTAGCACGTGTTTTCTTTAATTTTTACTTTGAGACATTTCCCTATGATTTAAATGAAGAATGATTTTGTTATGAAAAATCTATAATTTTCGGTCATTACAGAAAAAGAAAAAAGAAATCAGTGAACAGCGCCCCGCTTTTATCATTTTCATTTTCTCCTTCAATAAAGGAATGCATGTACTCAGAACACACACACACACACACACAAAAGAGTTTGCAAGTCCATTCCTTTGTGGAGAATCGGTAGTGTGGGACAAAACCGTTTCCCTGATGCTACTTCCTCCTGTTCTGTAGCACTTCCCTAGTTTTCAGCAGTTCTTTTGTTGGGGGAAAACGTCCCCCTCACCCCCCTTCACCCGTTTTTAGTTACTGGTTGCATTGACCTTCTTCTTCCCCCTACCTAACACATGCACGTCCTTCTTTGGAGCCTTGATAACCCTCAGTTTGCATGCAAACAAATGCAAAAGTTTTTTTTCCCTTCAAGCTTTTTTTTTTTTTTTTTTTTTTTTTTTTTTTTTTTTTTTTTTTTTTAGTTCAGCCGGTTCCCCTGGATCGCTTTCCTTTTTATCTCTGTCTCCCGTTTTCAAACAAAATCGGCCAAGCTCAAACCAAGCAGGTAAAGAGGCAGCATGGTGTCTGAGGTAGAGAAAAGTAGCTGGCTTGACCTTTCTTGTGCCCTGATCACAGGCAGAGAAAGTCCTCCAGTTCAGCCAGGAGACTAACTTAACTGCCCTGCTGCTGGAGGCGAAAGAGCTGGAGGCCAGAGTCATCATTCTGTCGGCCAGGTGAGATTCTCACAACCATCACAAGCTTAACAAGTTTAAAATTTCAAAAATGCCCTCGAGGTTCGTATGGATGCACTTTTACTTACACACATGCAAGATAGGTAAAAATAAATAAATCAATTAAAGAATTATTATTTTAATAAGTTAAAATTGATTATTTTATAATTTTTAAAAAACAAGATAACTTTGGTTGTGAAGGTGATCCTTAAACATAATTTATCTTATACCATTTAGACCCAGCTGTGGATATTAATGTTCAGTTGTAGGTAATATTCTTGTTATTCTTGTGGAAATGTTGCTAAAATTGCATGAAATGCTGTACAGTAAAAAGTAGATGGTAAATAAAAACAGTATCTGATATGTCAAACAAAGTGCATTTGTGTAACTAAGCCAACCGAGGCAAAAATTCAGTTTACAAAATTTCTTCATGTTAACACAAAGATATTTCACAACATAAATGTTATGTAAAGTATCACTTATCTTTATTGATTTGGAATAATATTAAATCTTTCAAGTCTTCGCCCGAATCAACTTCCCTCCCTCCTTCCCAACTTTCCTCCCATGAACTGATTGCCATCAGCGTTCATGAAAACAATAATGATGGTTTACAAAATGATGATGATAAATAAATTACTTGGTTAAACATGTATCTACCTGCTTATATATGCATACCTACATACCTGCATATTAAGACAAAAAAGGTCTCGCTTGGTAAATGGCAGTTTTGCAGAGTTAGGTTATCAGGGAATAATTCCAAAAATGTAAGAAATGAAGCCCATAATTTATGAAAAATTACATTTTTGTTTGAATGTAATGTAAAGTAATGAAATGTTGAACAGCAAGCAGTTCCCAAACCCAATGACAGTGGTTTTGTACATATATTGTAGATACTACATGTGTGTATATCTACAGTATAAGAATGTGACAGCAGTGATCCACAACAATGTGTGGAGGAACGTCTCCTTCTTTTGTTCTTTAGTTAGTTTCCTTCTTATTCTTAAGACTTGTAAATAGGCCCTATCTGTGAAAACAGTGATAAAGTCAAACTGTCCCAGTCTCCAGTCACAGCTGCCGTTGTAATGATATCATGGACTTATTTGGGTCTAGTCCTGCACAGGAGATCTTCAGCTCAGACACAGACTGTCCTCCCTTGAAATTCCTTATACAAGGTGAACGTAATTCATTGTTTAGGAGTGATGTATGTGGGTTTTTATACCTTTAGCCATTCCAGGGGACAGCTTTTGTTCAGATTTGGGATGCTGTTACACTAGTCAACATGTTAACAAATGCAGTTGTCCACTGCTAAATATTTCTGCTTAAGACATCAGGTATCTCCAGCTCATCCAGTTTGCAAGACTTCCATCACACAATGACAACAAAACTAGACATTGAACCTTGAATCACGAAAAAAAATGCTCTGATGTAGAAAAAAACTTTCTTTTGTCTTGTTTCCAACGCGGTAAATTCCAGTGAGGAAGACGCTGCTGCAGTGTACAAGGCTGCCCGCTTCCTCAACATGACGGGCTCGGGCTACGTGTGGCTGGTGGGCGAACGGGAGATGTCGGGTAAAGCCCTGAGCGAGGCGCCAGACGGTACGTACATCCGGCGGAGATCAGTGGGAATACACCAGTTAACCCCCGGCTTCACTCTGAGGTCGATCATAACAGATACAGGATTAAAGAGATTAACCGTTGAACGGCAGATGCGTTACGCGATTAACTGTATGGTGGTTTGTTATGTGTTGAGCATTTGAACGTTTAAGCACTCTGAGCTTAAAGGTTTAAATGTGGTGTGTCCACACTCAGCGTTTAGTTTAAATGTGTATGTCCTGGATTATTCAAAGGGAAATTCATTGTGCTCTCGTGTCATATTAATACCCTGGTTTCTAATTAATTATAAAGGGAGAGTTTTGCAAGAGGTAACTGATAGAATGGTAAGATACAACAGCCTTTTTTTCTCTTTGTTCCTGGGTTTTTATTTTTGCACAAGTCTCACACAATGTTTTATCACTTTCTGGTCACAAATGTTCAGCGTCTCTCCCCCCCTCAGGCACTCTAGCACAACCAACCCCAGAGCGTTGTTTTGTCCTGTTCATGTCCCATCTCATCCACCTCCACTGCAGCTTCTTCCAGGAGCCTGCAACACCGATGGACCTGGTTGCAATCAGAAAACTTAGCTGAAGTTGGATTGTGTCTTGGTTTAAATTCAGGTCTGATGGTGTTTATGTTTGGTCTCAACACACATAATGTTTTGCCTGTGCAGATTTCTCAAACTTTAGCTGGTAGGGCCACAAAAAACAGAGAGATCCAACTTCAAGGGACTCTTTACACATGCTGTGAAAAGGTCATCAGTGGTTACATCAGAAAAATGATCCATTTATTTCTGTTGCCTCATCTCATAAATGGCAAGATGTTGATATTTTCTGACTTATTCTCCGAGAGACTTAACAGGCAAAGAAGATGGATCATGCAACTGATGTCTGACCTTTATTCAGGATGTCTAAACTGGAGGCCCTATAAGTTTTTTTTCCCCCACTTTGTGCATTGCAAAAGGATCCAGGGAGGGCAAAGTTTGGTCAGGTCAGTGACTATTTTTGTTGTTGGCCTGGTCTCAGGTCTGATCGGCCTCCAGCTCATCAATGGGAAGAATGAGTCAGCCCATATCAATGATGCGGTGGCTGTGGTGGCTCAGTCCATCCAGGAGCTCTTTGAGAAGGAAAATATCACAGAACCCCCAAGAGGATGTGTGGGCAACACCAACATTTGGAAAACAGGGCCCCTATTTAAGCGGTAAGATTAAATACAGATTTTTCCACATTTTGGGTAATTCATGGTTTACCGAGGGTGTTAAAGTTCAACTAGAAAAATCCAGGGAAATTTTGAGTGCCACGGGGGCTACTGCCGGGATGAGTACATGATTTATTTCCAGTTTTCAAAAGTCACCCTGATCATATTCTGGTTTTGAGAAATGTCTTGATATAAAAGACTCTGATATAAAACAATGTCACATCCCTCCATCATGTATTATGTGGGAAATATCTCATATTCTGTGTTGTTTTTTTTTTATAAAACAAGAGGCAACATGTCTTCAAACTGGCATTTAAGGGTTAAAATCCTGAAAACTAATAAACATTTGATAGGTTTGAGCAGAACTGAAGTGGTTTAAGAGATGTATGCAAAAAAAGCAGAAAAAAATATTGATATATGATGATTTTATAGCATTTTCTTTGTGTGTCCTTTTTTGGACGCGAGGAACCCCAGAGGGTACAAAATGTGTTACCAGTGTATAATACACCTGTAACAGTAACTGACATTAGATTTTAAAAATATGTCAAAATAGACACTTTCTTGCAGAAATCCATACCTTCGGCTGTAACACAGCCAAAATGATCAGCAAATCAAAAAAGAAAAGTGAAGAAAATGTCCAAAAAAGGACAGAGGGACCCCTGAGGGTTAATAAATCCCCTGAACCGCTATTTAAATTACCACTATTATGTTTTTTTCTGTGCTAAATTTAACATTACTG